>NW_020227347.1:0-6517 GCF_003070985.1 Temnothorax curvispinosus
TTTTTTCTCGCGGCGGCGGTCGCGATGCGAAAACGAGATTTCGTTCGGGGGCACGTCGTAATGCGGTAGCGAGGTTCATGCCGCGCCGTCGAGGCGTAATTGCGTGTTTGCGGAGCCGTTGTTATTAGTTTCGTCGCGCGCGCGTTCCCCATCCACACGCAATCCTCCTCCGGGGCCAGGCCGGACCCCGGAGGGAGCGAGACCGCGAGATAGGGCCCGATCAGCGAGCGCGCGGCGTGGACAATAAGAAATCTGCGGAGGGTGGAGCTGACGAGGAGAGCGAGAAAGCTACCGGGGCCCGTTAACCGCGATGTAACGGCTCCAAAACTTTTTGCTGATTTCGCCTGCACAACGTGCAGAACGATACGCGGCGACACGTAACGCGTTTCGCGTTCAAGGATAACGCGTCATTTTATTGCAGTGTAAAAGTATTTCTGGATCGTAGGAAGAAAAGTCGTCGACATAATAAATTAAACATTGTTAAATATAAATAAAAATGTTAAAATAAAAAAATACTGTGAGAAACATGAAATTGTAAGAGAGCACTCAATAAATAAAATGTAATATATATACAAAAACATAGATCTATTTTTAACAATAAATTTTAGCTATTAACAACTGAACATAAAAGTTGCTTTTTCTATGAATATATTATTTCATAATGCCGGAATAGCACGTCTTAGACTTTTCAAATAATTACAGATAAAACAATTTTTATGCGAGCTCATAGCCTTTTTTATCAAGACTTTTAACTTTCTAGAACTCGGAAGATCACTTGAATCATCAGTTCTTTTTGACATGGTCACAACTGAACTTTATTTATTGCAATATTAATTACAATAAAAAAATTAAATAATATAAGCTCTCTGTAAAGAACAAGAATATTATAAATAGTTTTTTAAACAGCTCTACTTGAAGGTACCGAAAAAAATTAATTCGTAGTAAATCAAGTTCTTTTTTCTCATCTCTAATATAGTAATTTTTGATATTCCTAATGATCATATAATACAAAACAAGAAATTGTTTTTGAAAATCCTGTTAGGGAAGCCAAAAAAACGCCCCTATTAACCTTTTTTTTCTCCAACATCGTATATATTTATACTCAACTCTGGTAATACGCTTAACAATAAATGTTAAAACTCGTTGAAAGTAATTTGTGCTTCGGTCGCATATATATATGCGCTATTCCGCTGCTTATAAATAATTTCCCGAGATTTCTGTGAAATAAAAGTTATTTGCGGTTCTGTCGCATACACGCGTTATTCTGTTGCTTATAAATAATTTCACGCGTTTCTATTGCCAAATTTTCCAACCAGTACACTTTTGCTTAACATTGAGAATATAATTGTAAAGCACTTATGTGAAATATGTTTGAACTAATCCTCTTGCTATTTCCGAGTGTGCAGCACACACTCTACACACGAGGAGAGACGGTCCTGACTTTAAGAAAGAGGCGTATTGAAAAGTATGTTTCTCTCTCTAACTTACTCCGGACAGGCGTCTACTATGTATTGTCGCAGTCCATATCTATGGATAACCATGTAATCACAGTTAATTTCAAATTCCACCTGTATCATTGTAAGTTCCGAGCATCAAATCATTTTACAATCTTTCCAGGATTATATATATTTTGAATTAATCTCATATCACTGTACTTATATACGCAAAACATAAAAGTACAGTTTCTTATTAAACCATTAACAATTTATAATGAAATTAACACAATACCTGTATTTTAAAAAAATTTTCTCGAAAAAAATTATTAGGTACATTTTCTTGTTATCTGACGTTGTTTAAATTTGAATATAAATAAAGATATAAATAAAATTACATCTTGACAAACCCGCGAGCCTCTTTCTCTTTTTGGTTGTAGCATATAATCTCCCTTTTTTATATAAAAATAATCTGTGTAACCAAAGTATAACGAAAAATAGATAATTTCGCTAATCCAAATTAATGAGATAAGAGGTTGATATTTTAAATCATGTGTAAAATTAGTACCCCAACATTAAAATTTCGTAGAGTACAAGCACAAGCACGTGGACGTGAGCATTCACAATTAATTCGCCCAAGAGATCTCCGGAGTCCGGCCGCGCGCGACACGAGTGGCACTTTTCACTGGTGAAGTCCAGTCCGTCCAGTGAAGACTTGCCACCGTGTGGACAGAAAATCGAGCGGCAGACTAAAGAAATCAAAAAGAAACTGAAAGAGATGAGAATACAAATAGAAAAGAAGAAAACGCGAAAGGAAAACCTAGAAGGAAACAGAGGAAGGAAATGAAGAGAAAAGTTACAGGAACCAGAGGGAACGGAGGAAAAATGGGGAGGAACGAGTTAAGGGGGGAATCTTTTGGATTGTATAGAGTCAAATGATTGGATTGTACAGAGTCAATTGACAGTAAGAGAGGTATAAGTGGACCCTTTTTAGATTTTTTTGGATTGTATAGAGTCAAATGAGAACAGAGGATATGTAACGGTTTGGGTAAGTTCCGTAAAAACGCCTTGTAAAACCGAGAGGTAACTACAATAAAGTGAATATATACATTAAAATTTCGTAGTTCTGATAAGAGTCCCAGCTTCATTTTAAAGAAATTAATATCCGTATTCATAGTCCTTCCTTATCTTAAAGATGGAAGAAGCCTCCAAGGCCGCCTTGTTTCATAGATAGAAACAAAAGTACCAATAACTTTTGGAGGTTATATTTGGTCACAATATATAAATATGTAAAGTTGGCACTTCTACTTTAAAATTCGATAGTTCTAAGTTCCAGCTTCTCTTCGAAGAGTATAAGAGTATTTTTGTTTATAAAAAAAGTTCCGGCGATTAACACTTTGAAAAAAGCAATTAAAAAATGGGGTCCTAATTTCACACCCAACTTTAAAACCAAATAGTTCTGAATAGCTCATCTGAAACATTTTGACGAGTACTAGAGTTCTTAATAAAAAAAAAATTTTTTTATTCTTAAAAAAAATAAACTTTGTTTTGAAGTCAGAATAGTTCTAAGTAGCTCATTTGATTCCTTTCGAAAAATTCTAAAGTTGAGATACGTAAAAAATTGCAAAACCTTAGAATTGTTTTAAAAAATCATCATGAAAACGCAAATGACGTTCATGGCAGACCTTCAAAGTCGAATATCTTCTTAGGCTGTATTCGGGGAGCGCGCTATTAGCGCTATTACATCATTCTATTTTTGTCGCTCATTAGTTGCAAAGCAAAGATGGAATAAGCAAATAGTATTAATAGCGCACTCCTGCAGCCTTAACGAGTACCCAGATCGTTTTCGTCCATAATAATTTCAAAACTCTCTTACAGATCTATCCAAAACTCCCATCAAAACGACTGCAACTCTTCCACTAACTAATGGCGGCTACTATAATTAAGAAGATATTCGAAGATGTAACGGATGAAATTCGACTAAGCCCCGTTTCACACGTATCCGGCACTGGACTACTGACGCCGGGTATCCGATCGCGAAGTGTATGGATTAATATGGGAGCATTTACACGTTTGTCCGATAGCCGAATTGTGAAAACAAAGAAAATCGATCGGATACCCGGCATCGGTAGTCCGGTGCCGGATACCTACGTGTGAAACAAGTCTAAATCTTTCTGTCGGTAAACGGTACTTACGGCCACGGCACGGTTATGTCTAAATCGACCTTAAATCGGAGATATATTCACGGAGAGTTCGTTATACGAGTAATATTGATATAAATCTCGCAACATCGAGATTATATATATGCGTACAGATGCAACGATAAGATTATAGTAAATGTAAACAATATATCAACGAGTAAAACGCACAATTTAATGCATCAAGTATTACAGATATTCATGGCGTATTAAAAAGTTGAAGAAAGTTATGTGCAACGTGCGTAACTTCCTTCCATTTAAAAAAGAATTGTATAATTCTACGAAATAATAAAAAATTCTTTTTCTACACGGCGAATTCAACACTTTAAATCCAAGTGTGTTACTTTAACTAAGCTCTTCTTACACATTTCTTGTCGTTTTGAATGATGCCATTTAACACGGTTGAACATATTAACACGATTAAACGTGTTGATTTAACACGCAACAAAACATGTAAACGAGCTTCAGTTAAATGTGTCATTTTTAAACGTTTATGCGTGTAGAAAAAACACTTGGATTTACAGTGTTATGATAAAACGGTTTGCAATTACAATTAATTACAAATTATTTTATACATAAACCATTACTCTATGTACTCTATATAAATCAAAAATGGTATTCCTTTAGGGGCCACACATCGGTCCCGTTAAAGACGTCCCTGATAAGTTTTTTAGTTTTTTTTTCGATTTTTTCTGTCTTTTTTCTGATTTTTTTGTTTTTTTGTTTTTTTGTTTTTTTTTTTTTTTTTTTTGTTTTTTTTCTGTTTTTGTTTTTGTTTTTTTTTTGTTTTTTTTTTGTTTTTTTTCTTTCTCTTTTATTGTACATAATTATGTACACAGGCCCCTAAAGGGATAGTTACTATAGTTGTCTCTACGCTATTAAATATTACAAAATAAAATTTAAACCAGTACTTTGAGTTAAATAACATTTTGTTATTTTTAATTACCATGTGTGTAAAAATTTATTATTTTAACACAAAGAATGTTATTTTAACTCCATTGGTTAGTCAAATTAATAATTAAATTAACATTGATTTAGTTAAATTAATGACATATTGAGTAGCAGTAGCGACTTATAACAATGGTTTAAAATAGCTTAAATTGAATACCCCTAAGAGCAAAAAGTCGACTTCTACCGGCAAATGTCTCAAAAACCGCCGATTAAAAGTCGACTTTCCGTCATGACAGAAAGTCGACTTCCCGCCAACTTTTAACGTCGATAAAATAAACCGTCGCGTACATCTGGAGGTCAGTTGTGTATCTTGAAACGAGGTAAAAATTACAGAAGTGAACAGATTTTACAATATTTTGATAAATAAAATCGTAGATACGCTAATAAATTTTCTCACTTTTGTAATTTTGACCTCATTATTTCAAGATACACAAACGACCCCTTACTGGAGAAACTATCGGAAGTATCAGAAGAAGTCAACGGAAAGACAATAATGAAGAAGACTGTGAATGACGGCGACGACGTTTTGTGGCGGTGGTCGATAGCGTGACGCTTTACGACGTCTTATCAAAATGACGTCATTTTAACGTCATATTAACCTTTACATCATTTTTTGGTAAATATAATGTCAAAATGATGTCATTTTGACATCATATTGATCTTTCGTAACGACTCTGAGCTGCGATTCTGTAACTCGTTATGCAGTATTATCGTTATATTATCATTGCATAGCTTATTTATCATATAGTATACCTGCACAACTGAGCGCATAACGAGTTACAGAATCGCACCACTGGCCCTGAGTCCCTTCTCCGCTTCTCCCACCTACTTTTTTTTTTAGAGGAAACCTAGGCAGGCTTGCCAGTTCTACAGTTACTAGCAGATATATTTGGCTCAGATGCCGTACCGCCGTATCCACGCACCTGGAAAACTAAAACTGATGTATTTCGATTTCTTTTCATATTATATAAAATAATTTAATTATTTTAAAAACTGTATATATATATATATATAATTACAATCCCAATGTTTTATTCTTAATTACAGAGGCGGCCATATCTGTGCCACTTCTGCGTGCGCGGATTCTGGCAGCCGGATCTGCGTTAAGTACGTGATCGCGTATGCACGTACTCGTTCTTTCGGTCGGACTTACTACCGGTAATCACGCTGGCCACGGCGGTCTCGCTCCCGTCCGCGTTACAAACAGTAGCAAGACTACTACCTTTTGTGAATCGTGACAGAAAGCTTGAAAAAAATGGCGGATTCGTGTTAAAATTCGAAAATCCGAGTGGCCTCAAACTATGCTGATGCGAGCACTGTCGTATTGTATCGGAGGAGTCAGGCTGTCTTAGGCCCTTGATTCTCTACACGAGTTTAGGCCTGGGGTCAGAGTCAGTTACTGGTCTGGTGATGCGAATATATAGCTCCTCCCAGTGGTCTCGCTGGAACGCTGCAATGGGACTGTTCCGATTCATTACGGCTTGGTCGCAAGATCTGATGTTGGCTGGCCGGCGCGCTCTCCAGTAACCAAGTGGCGTCAATGACAATCTGAGGGCGCCTCTAAGGGTTTTTAGTAATACGGGCCCAAGTACCGCTGTCCATGGTGAGTTGTAGGGTCAAAAAAAAGCACGGTAGTCTGGGAAACTCTCGGCTGTCGATCCGTTTGTTCCCCAACACGCAGTAAATATAAAAAAGTTAAGAATGAATCTTCACGCTCGGGTTCTCGGATAGTCCGGACACTGCACACACGATGCGAGAGTGGTGACTCGGTTAGTGCGGAGACACCCAGTGACTGCGTAGTTGGCTCCTCGAGAGTAGGCGTCAGTTATCGAGTATAGAAACGATTACACCTCTTGACGCACGAGACTCGTGCCACGCGTATTCTTCTTCTTCTTCTTTTTCTTTGTAAATTTTATGGCACCTAATCCTCCTCAG
>NW_020227348.1:0-1229 GCF_003070985.1 Temnothorax curvispinosus
GCCGCCGTACGGTTACTCACTCGTTCGTTCGATGTCGTCCGCGCACGCTCGTTCGACCCTTCGACGCGTTTGTTTAGGTTAGTTCGCGCAATGCGTGCCCCTCGCGCCTCTTCGTCGCACGTTGTTATAGCGTACGGGATCAGTCTCTCTGTCCCCGAGATTTGTCTTCACCTGGGTTGGGCTCTGTCTTTGGGCCGTTGAAATGTATGTCTCCAGGCTGTTGCCCTTCGCTTCGGCTATCGCCGGATAATTTGTGTGTGTCGATCTCCCGATCGTAGGTATGTCTCCAGGCTGCTGCCCTTCGCTTCGGCTGTGCCGGAATATTTAATTTGCTTTGCGTTGTTTGGCCCTCCGATGGCCGCCGTACGGTTACTCACTTGTTCGTTCGATGTCGTCCGCGCACGCTCGTTCGACCCTTCGACGCGTTTGTTTAGGTTAGTTCGCGCAATGCGTGTCCCTCGCGTCTCTTCGTCGCCCGTTGTAGTAGCGTACGGGATCGGTCTCTCTGTCCCCGAGATTTGTCTTCACCTGGGTTGGGCTCTTTCTTCGGACCGATGAATGTATGTCTCCAGGCTGTTGCCCTTCGCTTCGGCTATCGCCGGATAAATTTTATGTGTGACGATCTCCCGATCGCAGGTATGTGTCTCCAGGCTGTTGCCCTTCGCTTCGGCTATCGCCGGATAAATTTTATGTGTGACGATCTCCCGACCGCAGGTATGTATCTCCAGGCTGTTGCCCTTCGCTTCGGCTATCGCCGGATGTGTTTGCGCCCTCAGCCGGGCGGGGGAACCTTTCAGCAATCTCGCACGCGTACGCGTTCAGCGCGATTTGTTATGACCGTAGCATGTACGATCTCGCACCTTTTACGCACGTTGTATTCGCACGATAGCCGCACTTCGCCGCACTGTGGCTTCTACGGGTCGCGATTTTTTCGCGCACTCGCGCACTACTCCTTTCACTCGCGCCGCTGGCGCTCACTCAACGCACCACAGACGCATACGCGTCCTGTCACGGTCGCCATTCGAGAGATTTTTCGACTTGCCGATTGCCTGGCTGTGCTACACGGCTGCCTACTCCTCCCCGATGGACCCTTCCTATGGCCGTGTTAATAGGTTGGCCCGCAGATTCGTCCGCGTGTAATGCTCCGTGGGTACGTTCTTGCGTGTCCCGCCCCTTTGTCACTGTGACCGGACATTACTCCTCGGGTACGTGGATCACGCGAAACTGTG
>NW_020227349.1:0-1385 GCF_003070985.1 Temnothorax curvispinosus
TTGAGTTTGTGCAGTGTGAAGTGAACTCTCTTAGAAATATGTGAGACGTGGCTTACCCAAGATAGGTCGGAGCGCACAATAACCCCCTATCTACCACCTATCTACTATCTAGCGAAACCACTGCCAAGGGAACGAGTTTGGAAAAATTAGCAGGGAAAGAAGACCCTGTTGAGCTTGACTCTAGTCTGGCACTGTAAGGAGACATGAGAGGTGTAGCATAAGTGGGAGATGGCAACATCGCCGGTGAAATACCATTACTTTCATCGTTTCCTTACTTACTCGGTTAGGCGGAGCGCGTGCCCCGAGGGCTTCGTGCCCCGGCGGTCACGGTGTTCTAGAGCCAAGCGTGTCAGAGTGGCGTGAGGCCTCGCGGCCGATCGCCGTTAATACTCCCGCGTGATCCGATTCGAGGACACTGCCAGGCCGGGAGTTTGACTAGGGCGGTACATCTGTCAAAGAATAACGCAGGAGAGAGAGAGATTGATTGATTGATTGATTGATTGGTTTATTTTAAGCCATAGTCTGGACTTTAGGCTAATAGTGAATTACAACAGAAAAAGTGTATCATAATACAAAGAATAAAAAAAAAATAAAATAGTAAGAACGAAATAAAAATAAAAATAAAAATAAAAATAAAGTAATGCGAACGAAAATAAAATAAAAATAAAAATACTTATAAACTAAAGAATACCTTAACGCATAACATAACGAACTGAATTAACAAAAGAATATCATAAAACTAAAATAACAAAACAGAAATATAAAAACTAATATAACGTAAAATCAGTCGACACTCCTAATCCGATCATGCAAGGCAGAAGGGGCAATGAGACTCAAACAGTATTACACTCGAGAGAGAAAAGATGGTTGTAAAGCTTGCTCTTAAAGACGGCGACAGACGTTGCTGTTACTACTTCATCGGGAAGCGAGTTCCAGAAGTAGACGCCAGCAAAATGAAAGGACTTATGGTACGCTTCCGTTCTATGGATGGGGACATGGAAAGAATGTGGTTGCGCCAAACGTGAAGAACGCCTAACTAAGGGGTCAGGATCGGTGAAAATCTCAGAGATATAAGCAGGGGACAAGTCATAATGCACCCTGAACATTTTCACGCCAAGAAAGTAGAGGCGTCGAGATTTAACAAAGAGCCACCCCAGCTGATGACGATAGGGCGTGATGTGCTCGTCGCGCTTTAGGTTAAAGATAAAACGGATCGTACAGTTTAAAAGCCGCTGAAGTTTAGTATTAAGCTCTTCAGACAGATCATTGCAGACCAGAGAGCAGTAATCCAACATAGGCCAGATTAGAGTAGTCACACGCTTTTTGCGCAGATTGAGTGATAAGGAGTTTTTATGAAATTTGAGTTTGTGCAGTGTGAAGTGAAC
>NW_020227350.1:0-7211 GCF_003070985.1 Temnothorax curvispinosus
AAGTCAGTAGTGTGAAAACGTTCGCAAGCGCAAGTAGACTCGCACTGCCCGATAAAAACAGTACGTGGATCCACGTTATTGCTACGTGAATTCGACGTGGATTCGACGAAATTACGTGATTCGACGTGACGTTCCTGTTTTACTGGGGTGTGTAAGAATACGAAATGGACCGAGAAGAAGAGGAACGAGATGAAATGGAACGGAGATATCACATAATCGAACAATGCATAGATATTGTGTACCCCGCAGTAGGAGTATGTATACTTAATACCGTTGCGTGCGTGTCGCCCGGTATGCTTTTCGAACTCCAAGCTGAAGCGTGCAGTTCGTCACGACGATCGTTTAAATCGTCGTTATTTTCGTGAGTGCGCGAGTGTGAATAAGTGTCTGAGAGAGTCACGGACTCACTGTCGTAACATTTTTTGAAAAAACATACCGGGCGGCATGCACGCAATAATACATAATTGTATATTATATATTTTTTAAAAAATTAACCATTCTCTGTTAACGCGTTACAGTGGATATGGGTCGACAACGTGCCGGTGCGCGAGGTCCGCCTTTATAATATGGTGAGGGTTCGGATCCCTCACAGACAGGTGTGTTTAATATTTTTTTCACAGATTTTAATTTTTTTTAAATTTTTTAAACTTTTTTTAAATTTTTTTAAATTTTTTTTAGCGTTTTATATATTTTGATGAAATCCGAATTCGGGGATTCATCAATATTCATCGTCAGCGTTTGGTACGCTGGTTTAGAAGAGTGGATTCAGAATACAACGAGGAAATCTGGGACGTTTTAGGAGATGAAGATATCTTCCAATTACGAAGATTATTCGATATGCAAAATGAGTTTGACGTTGAAGAGGAAGAGGTGTGGTAATTTTTAAAAAATTTTTTAAAGTTTTATGAATAAATATTTTTTATGCTTAATTCTATATATCATTTATTTTTCCGCTTTCTTCACTATTATTAAGTATAATAATAATAATATTTTAAATAATAATAATTATTAAGTTAAATCCGCGCGAGGAAAAGAGAACGCCAACGAAAAGACGCGCGCGAACGGGGGAGAGACAAAGGAACGGGAGCGAGAGAGAGAGACCGCGCTGAGGGGAAGACAACGCGAGCGAGCCGTGTGACGTCACGCGGACCGACGTGGCCGTTGGACGCGGACCCCCATCCTCCCGCGGCGCGCCGCCGATAAAATTCCAGTAGCCGAACGGCGCCCATCGCTTTTGTATACCCCGCGCCGATAAAGTGACGCCCCCCCCTCCCCCTCCGGACCACCCTCGGCGTAGAACGCGGACACCCCCCCCCCTCTCGGCGGTACCCTTGTCAACAATACGTTTATTAACATTTAATAAACATGTCCCGACATGCTCGCCAACCACCCCCCCTCCCCGCGGACCACCCGCGCCCACGAGTCCCACCCCCTCCCCGCGGGCACCCTCGCCCTCGAGTCCCCCACCCCCCTCCCCGCGGACTCCCTCTCCCCGCTCCCCCCTTGCCTGCAGTACCCCCCGCCCCGCTCCCCCCTTGCCCGCGGTACCCCTCCGCCCCGCTCCCCCCTCGGAGCTCCCGGGGTAGATCTCTCAAAATAACTCCTACTGGAAGACATTCTAACGATTTGTTGGGAGCAGAGTCAACACAAGTACACAGAGAGAAGATTACTAGCTGTTGAATGTTGCTCCTACATACCAATATCAGCTGCTGTTAGAAACTCGTTGATGCTGTCAATGCGCTTCCGGAGTAGTACTACCGGAACTGAGGCATCTCAAAACGTTGGTAAATCAATGCCTACCTCAGCAAGAAGATGCAGTGCGTTTCTTGCTCAGAGAAGCGGAGTGCAGGCAGTATTTACTGAATGAAGCCAATAGATAGGTATTGAATAAAAATAATTATGTTAATCTAAACATATCTGATCGTGTTTATAATAATTGACGAATTAATAACTATAAGACATACAGAGGTAAAGAAATATAAGAAATTTTATATTTTATTACTGTAATTTATCACGCGGTGCAATCTTTCGAACATCCCTCATTATTATAGCGACACGCTAATTTTCTTGGAATTTTTGATTGCCGAAAAAAAGATCTCCTGATCTCGGCAGACCAGGCAGCGACCTGGATTTGAAATTACTGTGATTATATAATTGTAATCTACAGTCGCAATAATCCATAGTAGATTTGGTAGAATATTTCTGAATTTCGATATCTTTGGACCATTGAATACTTTTCTAGAAACATTATGTATCCTGTACACATTTTCTCGATAACGAAAAATGTTTAAACGTTTGTAAAAAAATTATCTTCATTCCAGGACACTCGACGAGCTCCGGGTTTTCCCTATCGATGACGACGGTGAATGTCTGCCAAGGATATGCGCCAGAAGATGAACAAGATCTCTTCAACAGAAAATTGAATCGCCCAGCATGTCGAGTATTTTCCGCAAGAAGTAAACTCCCCTTTGTGTCTTATAGCAAGAAATTCTGTGTGAGAAAATCGAGTATCACGTCGGCAAGAGATTCGCGAGTGCAAGCACAAAAAATTGTTAGGCATAAATGTATAATGTTGTTTCAACGAATGTTAACTTATTTTTTTATCGCGCTAGCTCTATGAGTGACGTGTAAATTATTTTGTTTAAATATTAACACGGTCTGAGGAGTTTAGAGATGAGAAAAGACGAATGTTTTTTCACGTTTTGTAAAATTCGGATGTCCATTGTGTCTGCACTCTCGCAGCGTTTGGAATTTTCTCACTTTCTCATGATCCTCTTTAGGTAAAAGAAAAGAAAAAGAGTAAATTCAAAACGCCACGATTAACAGTAATTAATGTTTAATTTCGAAGTCTGTCACTTTACATAGTAATAAACAAACGTCATAGATCATATATCATATCAAATTGTATATCGCATATCCGCATATACATATATATATAATACACAAGTGTTTTCCTCGTAGAATAATTTACAAAATCAGACTGTCTAGAAATACAGTTGCGTCCTGTTCCTGCTCGGTTCTGTTTTCCGTTATTTTTTTCTTTTTTTTTTATATAATCACAGCTTATCCTGATACGTAAAAAAACATTGCTATTGTATTTTCCTTTTTCCGTTCGATAATTAATCGACACAATCAGAGAGTTTCTCTGAGACATTCGTAAACTGCGATATGAGAATTAAGGTTTCTCTGGGATATTCGTAAACTGCGTCGTAGTGAAATGCTGTGCCAGAGATTCTGGAATATTTATCACAGTAGGTTGCGCCGGAAGTATAAGCTGAAATAAATATCAGTGATATATTTGTATGATATTTGTTTTCAGTGAAAGATTAGTTTTTAACATAAATTACAATCCTTGTATAATTTTAATTTAAATATGAAAAATAAATAAAATGCAAACAGCAGGAATAGTTTTTAGTTGTTGAAAAATGTATCCGGCACAAACGCTTTATAGCTTATCTGTAATATATATGTATATTAACTAAAATTTAATTACTAGCTTACCTTGTTCTTAATACTCATTAGGTCATAATCCTGCTCTAGAATCCGTTTTAATGTGCTATCTGTAGCAAGATCATCGCCTGGTTTCATACTGGCTCCAGATTGGCTACCACCACCCACTGTGTTCATCGTTACTCGTTTCACCCATGTAATCAGAACTACTCTCTGTATCCTCTTCTATGTTTACGTCCTATAAATTACAAATGTAATTCTTATAAACTTTTCTTACTTTCGCAATCCTCGGTCTGCAATATCATACGGATAAATTAAATCATGCAGTAAATTAAACCTTTCATAGCGCGGCAACGTTAAGAAAATTACGCCCTCACAACACGATAGTCAATCAGCGTTACACATATTTTTCAAGTTATTGCTACTATCTCTTTCTGTTATTAAATTATAAAAGTTCTGAAACGTCCAAAATCAAATTTGTAACTTGAAAATGAAACTTACTTCTGTATAATAATCAGCGTGTTGGCCTGAACTGCCATCTTCGGAAATTCCGGTCGTAGATGATGCAGCTCGACTGCCACCACTTCTCGCTCTACGACGAGGTTCTTGATGCTCTGTTTCGTTTCGATTAAGCGCTTTGACATCTTATGGCTTCTCTTTTTGCGTTTGTCCCAAGACAGATTCCAACCCTTACACAATGACAAAATATATTTATATTTCTTTAATGTGTACTTTAATATGATTTGTACAAGATTAAGTAGCTTCGCTAATGCTTTTCTAACTTACTTGGAAGTGCATGAAGTATTCCACTGCTTTTCTACCTCTTAATGACATTAATGACATCAAGCATCTGCAAACAATTTTATAGTTAGTTTAAACTGCGAGTTTCCGTACGATACGATGACAAAATTACTTATATCTACTTGTACATACAATATAAGTTTATTTCTATATTTCATAAATCTGTAATTTGATGTAATTGTTCAAATACAACTTTAGTAGGTTACCTCTCTACTTTTGCAATCTATATCTCTTTCATATTGCAAGGATACTTTTTACTAAGTTCAGAATTAAATTTGCATTTTACACTTACCTATATTTTTGCACGTGAAATGTAGCCAGGTATTAGGCATAAACAAATCTGACAAATAAATTGAAAATAGGTTAAGCACGTTTCCCGTGTTGATAAACTATAACGTAATGCGTTCCGAAACCACCACATATTCTACGTCTCACCTCCACTCTCCGGCAGCTAAACGATATACAGTTTTTCGCTTTTTTTAGCGAAACCGTGATCTAACAAACGTTTTACTTAGTATATTCGGAACTAACAAACGATTCCGCATCGATTGACCACGGTTTGAATCGAAAATTGTAAAGAATTCTATATTTACCGGCTAAATTAACACTAAAAATTATTTTTGTGATTACGTAAAAACTATTAACTAACAAACGTTCTAATTAGTCTAACAATCAATAACAAACGACTAACAATCGATTCGTAAAAAAAAAAATGTCGTAAGTCGAAATTGTCCGGCTAACTTCTATGAGGTCACTGATGGTTATACTGTGGCTAAGCTATGCATTTTGTGTGCGATGGCCTTATCACCCTATCATGAGGTTCTTCAGTGAAAGCTAGCATAGAGTGCAGCACCATATCAAAATCGGTAGTATTCCGCGCGAGTTTCAAACACTAATTGTTAACATATGGGAAAAATCAGTATTGTAATAAAAATATTATGACTGTATGGGCCGGTATCACAGTCTTCGATTAACGTGATTCTTCGATTAAACTCACTCTGCATCTCTTTCTAACTATCCCCTTAGAAAGAGACGAAGAGTGAGTTTAATCGGAGAATCTAGGGAGAATCACGTTAATCAGAGACTGTGATACCGGCCCTATGTCAATTAATAATGTTTGTTCGCATTCATTAACTGAAATAACTCTGTTACAATTTGGTTCGCCGAGTAAAGAGTATATTAGACATAATAACCTATATTGACGATCTATTTTACCAATCTTGTAAATCCTTTTTTTTCCCCGTTACTTTTGCTCTCCGAGAACGGAGCTCTTTTTTAAATTTTTCCACAGACTACTTTGCGTATTTTTTGCCACTCATTATTATCACAATTCTTTTTTATTCTTTCGCTGCTTTGAAATTTGCGCCGTTAGCTACCAGGCACAGTGGCTCCCCAGTGCGGGAGCAAAAGTTAGTGAAGAACCTCATTGAACGCACGTTCCAATAGTCTCTCCTCCATCGACCGACCATGATCCTGAACGCTGTGTCGAGAGCAACCGCTGGCGCTTTAAGAGTCGCCAAGCCTTTTCTCCTGCAGAATGAAGTGGCGAAAGTTTCAGGCGTCCTTACCGTCAACAGTAAGTACACATTTCGCAATTTAACTTTACAAAAACAATCGCCGATTGCACTACATGACACTGTCGACACACTTGCCGTCTGCCATCCATTCTTCGCTCGGACGAAAAATCTTCCATGAAAAATCGAACAATTTAAAATTTTCGACAGTCTCCATTCATGATAACCGATACATTTTGAATTTCATGCAAATTCAAAAGAATTGATCATCGATTATATAATCGGCGGTCGATTGATGTAGTGAAGACTCCTCTTGCCAATATGGCGACTTAATCACGTTCGTTTTCATCCCGTTCATATTAATTCTACGGATGGATAAACATAAGTGCCCGTCTACAATAGGTGTTTTAAGCCCTAAGCCCTAAGAAATTGACCAATCACAGTCAATTATTCTCCTCAAATGCAACTGTGATTGAACAATTTCTTAAGGCTTAGGGCTTAAAACACCTATTGTAGATAGGCACTAATACTACGTTTACGCGAGCGTTACTTCTGTAGTAACTTACGATATATCACTCGTTTACGCGGAGTAAATTATCATAAGTTACTACAAAATCCCGTTTACGCGAAGGAATTATCGTAAGTTACTACAGAAGTAACGCTCGCGTAAACGTAGTATAATAAGTCCCAGTCTACAATAGGTGTTTTAAACCCTAAACCCTAAGAAATTGATCAATCACAGTCAATTATTCTCCTCAAATTCAATTGTGATTGAACAATTTCTTAAGGCTTAGGGCTTAAAACACCTATTGTAGACCGGGACTTAAGTACAGAGTGTTTTACGGTACTTCCGACCAGGGGAGTAAACGCACGTGAAAAACACGTTTCATCGTGTAAGGTGTTTGTTTTTTTACAGTTTGCGTTTAACAATAAATTCAACGTAGCCAATAGCTTCTTTCCTTTCGATATTTCCCTCAATTCAGATATTTTGAAGATTATGTTTCGAAATATATATTAGAATTATGTTGAGAAAAGTTTCGGAGAGGCTAAGAATCTAGTTTTGGATAGTTATATAATTCGTATGATGTTAGCCGACTGATACTTTTTAAAAAAAATTAGGTGTGAAATCAATTATATTTTGTTTGTAGATTATTGTAGTGCGTTCATTTTTGTTTGTTTGTTTATAATTAATTTTTAATTAATTATTTAATTGTAGACCATGAAACTAGTCGACATGTATTGTAAAATTAACAAAATATGTACGGAATCGATTGTATTTTGTTTGTAGATTATTGTAGTTTGTAGTGCATTCATTTTTGTTTGTTAGTCCATAATTAATTTTTAATTAAATATTTAAAGTGTCAGTCGTCGGCTAACATTATGTTATGATACATTAACATATAAAATAAAAAAAACTCTTTTGTAGTTAATTGTATTTTGTTTGTA
>NW_020227351.1:0-1243 GCF_003070985.1 Temnothorax curvispinosus
AAAGGTTCGAAACAAGATGATGATTGCGTCTGCAATTATCATTTCAAAAATCGCTGGATTATTCTCTATATAGCTTTAATTTTTTTCAAAATAATAACTTTTAAATCAAAAAGTTTTATTTGCGTTTCGACAAAAATCTTCTTTCCGCTCCGATATAAGTCCTCGACTCCCGCGGAAGCTCGTAAATTGTACGCGGGTCGGAGTCAACAAAAGCCAGCAGTTCCCGGGCAACATTGCCTCATCGAAAGAATTTCGCTTTCGAACTAATACTCGCGGCTTCGTAATTACCTGATGATATTCTGGGAGATAAGAGTAGCCGAAAGAGGGGAAAGGTCACAACTTTCCGAGAGAAAAAGTCGGAGTCTATCGCGAGCAACAAATGTAACGATATTCGACGAAGAAAGGAACAAAATATTGAAGAAATAAGTTTAAAAAGCTTCGCTTTAACTGAACTATGTAGTTGTGTGAGTCTACAAAAATATCAAATATTTTCGCGGTTTTGTATAGAAAATTTGCACGAATAATCTATTTTGATACTATATTAATTATACATTTGATACTATATTAATTATACATAATTATAATCTGCAATTAATTAGAGAAGCCATTTTCGGTCGAGCTGCATGGATCTTGATAGCCTAATAATAATATTTGTGTGTAAATTTTGTATAATTTGAATTTTTCCAACTCAATAAACTGCGCATCGATTATTTGTTGGTTTTAAAACACAGTTTTTTGTCGGAACAGTAAATCCACATACTTAAATCGATAATCGATTTAACTTTTAACTGTATTAGGGGGAATTGTGGGGTGGTCCAGGTTCAAACCCTGGCTGGGATGATATTTTCCACAATAAATTCTTTATCGTGATTTAAATAGAATGCTTATTAGCATCAAAAGTTAACTCAATTATCAATTTAAAGTACGTGGATTTACTGTCCCAACAAAAATCTCTGTGTTTCAAGACCGATAAATAATCGGCGCGCAGTTTACTGACAACGAGTTGGAAAAAGGTATACAAAATTTATACAGAAATAATTATTAAGCTACCAAGAGCTAATCCGACCGAAAATGGCATCTTCTCTAATTAATTGTTATAGATTCATATACATATATCCTGTCTCACTTGTTATTGTATAATCTGCATCTTAAATGTAGATATTCTCAGAGTATATCTATCTACTTCGGAAAAAAAACAGCGCGATTTTTGCAATCAAAAATAAGATACAGAATCAAGAATCCA
>NW_020227351.1:1343-11517 GCF_003070985.1 Temnothorax curvispinosus
TCGGAAAACAGACTAGGTATCTATTAATATGTCATCGAAATTCTTTAATCCTCGAATAACTAACAATCGAGGATCGATTGCGTCCGTTTAAAGAACGCGACGATTTTTATCTCAAATTAAAAGTACAAATATATATCCTTCCTTCCTTGCCAGTTTTTAGTCCACCTTGTATATCAAGGAAACGGGAAATTACACGATTCTCGTCAACAGTATTGTTACACTTCTGAGCTCGAACACTTAGGTCCAGTTTCGCAAACGTCTAATAGCCAATTTCTTCACCGTCGGATAACTATCTTTCGGTTAACCTCACTCTTCATCCCTTTCTAATGCCCATTTCTACCAATGTAGATTAACTTTAATCTAGGTTTAACTTTACTTTCTATCCTCTTCTAACTCTTGGAACTAGGAAAAGATGACAGGTAAGTTAAACGAAGATTAAAATTAACCTGCGTTGATAGAAATGGACATAAGGGGACAGTTAGAAAGAAATGAAGAGTGAGGTTGACCGAGGCAAGTTTCACCAACGTTGATTAACGCCGTAACCTTCGATTAAGCTCACTCTCCATCTCTTTCTAACTGTCCCCCTTAGAAAGAGACGATAAGAGTGAGTTATTTAATCGAAGGTTATACAGTTAATCGAAGATGGTGAAACGCCGGCCCTGATAAGAGGGACGTTAGAAAGAGACGAAGAGTGAGTTAACCCAAAGTTCAAAGTTAACCGACGTTTGTGGAACCGGGCCTTGACGATTCACTGAGCTCGAGCTACGCGGAAAGGAAGGAAACGAGAAGCAGCGGGATATTAATATCCGCCCGTGATTCGTGCCAGCTTTCGCAGCTTAATTTCACGAAGGAACTTTCTTCCGTCCGTCGTGAGAGATCAATCGCGAGAACAACGAGCCAGCCGGAAAGTCGTCTGCAATCAACCCGCAAAGCTTGAACCCAGCACCATGTCCAAAATCGAGACACAAGACATCTTTTTACGAAAAAAAAAAAAATAGCTAAAGACGTCTAAAAAATGTCTCACGTCCCGATTTTGGACACGGTGCTGTCTGGAAAACCTCTCACGGCCCAAACTGCGAATAAGAGCGCGCCTAATATCGGGTACTGAGATTCGCGCTCCGTAGAAATTCATTCACTTTACCGTAAAAATCTTCGTATATCGTGGAAACGCGAGAACATCGCTAGAAAGCGGGCGCGTGAAATTCACGCCGTGCATGAAATCGCGACCGCGCGAGCATCGCAAAATGGAGCACGATCGCGACGCGCGGTTCAACGTTCGACGTTCGATTCGCGTACCTCATCCTCCTCCCCTCAAAAAAGAAATGTTCCGGCTTACCTTCCACTGTCCGCTCAATCGTCAGCCCCGCCGTGAGGAGATAGAGAAGAGACACATCCGTCAGCTGGTCGTCATCGTCATACTAAACACCCGTGGACGATCGCCTCCAGCACCGTGATCAACACCGTCGCACAATCACTGACTCGACCGCGCGTCGTCGCGTCACGTCACGTCGACACGTCGTCGACGATCGGCACATTCTTTCGGCACGTTTAACCGCTTTCCTTCGCCCTGCGCCCTTCGCCGGCCGAGAACCGAGAACTTTTAACCGGCGAGCGAGAGAAGAGTAGCACGCGCGCGCGCGCGCGTTTACGCGAAAACCGGAGAACCGGGGGAGAAACGTAAAAACGAGTCGCGGCAGGGGGGGGGGGGGGGGAGAGGAGAAAGGGTTTTCTAAAGCGCGTTCGCGGTGGAACAATCACGAGCACGATCGCGCGCGAACGCGAACCTCGGTGTATAACGACGAAACGCCGCTCCGATTGTGATAATAAGGCGTCGCGGACGCGCGCGCCCGAACGGGTGAAAAAAAGGGTACCTACGAATAATTCTACGCGGGCTACACGGCGTCGCGCCCTCAAGCGCGCTCGCTTCCACGGTCGCTACACTAACTGCCGCGGGACCCACTTGAATTTCGAGCCGGCGCGCCCGCGCCGGCCAATCAGCGGCCGGCGCCGCCGCCCGCGGCCCGCTTCACTGCGCAGGTGTGCCTGTTGCCCGTCGGCGCGCGGCGCGCGGCGCGGGGCGCGGGGCGCTATATATTTCATTCCGTTTGAAAAACGAGGATTTTTTTTTACCGACGCGATAATGATACTTTTAATTTTCTTTCGCCGGTTCGCTAAGTGAATGTCTCATTAGTATACTGTTGACTTTGAATGCCAATCGGAAAAATCGTGTGAAAGAACCACTTAGGAGATATAAAGACGCGCATATTTCTTTGAAATTAACACTCTAAAGTTAGCTCAATTTTTCAGCCGTTTCTTTGTACTATTTTAATGATTTATGTTCTCAGAGAAATGAATTGTAAAATTTTTTACAATAATGATTATTAATTAAAATTTCCAAATTTGTAATTTTATAGCGATTTTATTTCAAAGTTAAATTGTAAAGCATTACTAGCAGAAATAATTTTCATTTCGAATGATAGTGTATATATTCTGATATCAGTATAAATAGGCGAGAAAAAGGATGTTTACGGCAAAACACATCTAATGCAATAGATATTAACAAATAAGCTCATTTTTCGATTGCGTCGATCGAATGTTAGAACTTACACTGTTCACTAGAATTTGAAGAACAAAAATGAAAAATTTGTTTTAAAGAATGACTTTTAAAAATAAGTGAATCAAAATAAATCAAAAAACGGAATTTCTTCCATTATAATCTGAGACATTATTTTACAGATTAAATATTATTTGAATTTTGAATATATTCCTCTGGGTTTCTTTCCGTTCCCAACAAGCTACCGTTCTTTTCTTTGTTCTAAAAAAAAAAAGACAAAATTACATTCAAAATATTTTAATGATTGTAAAAATTGTAAAAAAAGTATTAAAACAGAAAAATTCAATAAAATAAATCTAACTTTCTCATGTAGCTATTTTGGAACAATAAAACATACTTTTAACGCCATCTCTTAGATCTTATTCAACTTTCTTTTAGACCTTACCAGAAGACATTACCCTGATAACACAATATCCAAACTCGAGACATAAGACGTCTTCAAAACGACATTATGTTGTCTGGGTAGATGGAGAGATGCATTTATTCTCACTTACTTTAAAAAAAAGTTTATTTCACAAATATTAGAATTATAACAAATATTAAAAATGTAAAAAAATTTGAAAAATTCAATCCCATTCAATCTCTTTGTAAAATTTTAAATTGTCTCTTTCATTTCAATTAGATTAGTATAAAATGAGAACTCGCGTGTTAAAAAGGGCAACTTTTATTATACAAAAAGTCGATCGTTTGTACAAAAAGGTGTATTCTTATATATTACATCGCTTGTAGTGAATCCAACGTTAAAATGCTTTACTCTGAGATGAGCGACTAATTGGAATAAAATAGCGTGACGCTTTATAATAAGGAACACACGAACACGCGGCTGCAATCATTCCAACATCGATTCACTTAAAAGCGATGGTAGCGTCACATACTTATCTGTCCTGCAATCACATACTCCGTCCAAGCAGGACCATAACAATAGTCTCAACACACAATTCACTACCTTCGCACCCTCGCACACGCAATAACTAGCTAAATCGTCATATATTATGCGCATCCTTATCTCGTTAAAAAAAGGGAGGAAGAGGAGAAAATGTAAAAATCAACGTGGCACTTTCTCGTAGAGTCGTTGCATTCTCGCGGAGAAGATCGGCAAAAGTAGTAGGAAACAAGTACGAGCAAGCCTGAGAGAAAATATGGACGAGATAACGTTAAAATCTCCTTGAGTTTGAAAGAAAATTAGAAGAGAATGTGAAAAGGATATCTTGCAAAACGTGTTACAATTATTACATTCTCCGTCAGCCTTTCAAACCAAATCGAAGATTCATTGTATAAAATACAAAATTGTTCCGTGTATTAACCACCGGTCTGCCAAGGAAAATGGGAGACACTTCCAATAAAATAACCTTCGCAAAAAATCTATCATAAATCTTTTTGATAAACTGACTATTATACATATCATACACATATTTGTCCCTGTCTTAATATACACACTCTCGCAAGTCGTTTCCCAGACAACACACGTCTCAAATCGGGACATAAGACGTCTTAAAGATGTCTAATAATATTCCAAATCGGACACATGACGTCTTAATGACGTCATGTGCCCGATTTGGAACATTGTGTTCCCTGGGTTATTTTTCAAATTACTATTATTCAAATTACTATTAAAATTTATTTATACTCAAAAAATGAGTGATAACAATCTTGATAGACCGGCTGTCAATTTATTTTACCGGCATTTTATCTCAACACGGACGAGCGTTCGGTGTTCGGCATAAAACAATAACATAACCGAACGTGACCGCTGCGAAGCCGACTGGTATATTACAGCGTAAGGAAACATCGATGAAAGAACCTAATCAAACGCTTATCATTCCACCACCGTTTTGCATTTGTACTTTTACGACCCCGCGGGCATTGCGGCAATCAATTTCACGGCGCGGAGAACCATGATCGACGGGACGATCGCTGCCGTCGTTATCATCATCGTGTCCGTTCGCGAAAAATCGTAAACACCTAAATAATTAAGCTAAATCGTATTAGGGTTACGACGATGAGGTTTGAGCTGCCAACATTTCCTCCTGCTGTATCTTTCTCCGGTAGTTATCCAGCGTAACTTGTATAGTCTTCTCAGAGTAACGGCAGTTTTCGGCACCGCAGGTACATGTGAAGGACTTGCACTTTATTATCCAGAATTTCTCGCCGTAATCGAAGCTAAGGGCAAACAGATCCATATTGGTCTATCGTGCGATGTTAGCAGAAAGGTACGTGACGTAAAAAAAAGCAGATCAGATTGTGATGTGTGAATATTCTTAAAGATACCGTCACCTTAATCCGTCGTGCGTTATTATATACATACGTAGATAAAACAATGTCCAAAATCGAGACATAAAACGACTTAAAAGACGTCATTAAGACATCTTTAAGACGTTTTATAATATGACGTCTTTAAGATGTCTTAATGATGTCTTTAAGTCGTTTTATGTCTCGATTTTGGACATTGTGTTATCTGGGTAGATATAGCAAGTCATATACACTAATTAGAAGTCGCGTTAAATAAAAAGAAAGATTAAATCTTGAAATCTTGCAAAATTATGTCAAGAAAAATGAGAAGGCAATTTATGATTGTTTTAACTCTCTAGAACTCTAGAGAAATAAATAATCAAATGAAAGAACGAATAGAAGTATAATCTGTTGAAAGATTATAAGGGTTATTTAAATATTATTATCAAATATCTTTATTGGATGAACGTAAATCCCGAACTACATCTATCGTAATGTTCACCGTAAGCGATCGTAACGCTCGTCGTAATAGCTATCGTAAGTTCATCGTATGAGTTGATTCAGCTTGAACTCTTACGATTATGACGCTTGTCTACCGTTACAACATAACTTAATCTGTCAGTTTTCTCGACGTGCAAAGAAAAATGTTTATAGACATATTGGCATAGGTATACGGTTTACGACGACTTCATTGCTTACGACCACGATCAAAGCGTTACGATAGATGTAGTTCTAGCTTAACATTTTGTCAGTCTACATTTTAATAAAAAGTGAACAGAATCGGATTACTCTGATGTCACAATATATATTTGAGTCACGACACAGAATTAAGAGACGAAATATGAAGTAACAAAGGTGAAAAAAAAACTACAACTACATACTGTCGATCGAACGAAAAACAAAACGTTAAACAATTTATTAACGGAAAGTGCAACAATGTGTTGTGTCCTGTTAGTTAATTTAGAGGCTCAGTGATTTTCGGCATCTCAATGACTTCAAATTCACCGTTTTTTAACATACCCGAGCTCTTCATCTGCCTCGATGTCGCGATTAGCGAAAAACGCTATCCTTGGAAAATGCAGATCCTGATGTTCGACGAACACTCGCACCGGCAATAGATTCGGCGCGCACGAATGATTAATGAACCGAGCAATATTCCCGTAACGTCTCGCGTCTATACAATACGTTTCTCCATCCTGCACATAAAGTAAACAATTTTTTTGTCAATCTAGAATATAATCACTTATAGATTTAATAAGCTGTATAACACCAATGAGAAACAGTTGTAAAGAAACAAATTGTAAACGTAGAAGATTCGAAACAACAATCTTCTGTTTTCAAAAAGGTGTCTAAAATCTCCGAACAGAGTAGCCAAAACAACTTTTTTACATCTCAGATTATGTAAGTATCTAAATATAGAATTAAAATTTATGTAAAAATGATTACACAAAAAATGGGAATGCGTCAGATAGTTTGTCACTTTGTCAAAGAAACGACTCGATTTTGATTCTCTGCGTATGAAAAATTTTGAGTAAAAAAACTCGTCATCCCATAATAAAAACACAAACAGATTCCAAGATAATTAGATAATAAATTATAGTGTTACATTCTTTGAAAGACGGCAAAATCCAAGAGAAAAAATATTTCCTAAGAGAAGAATTATGGAAACAATATGCGTGAATATTGGAAGCAAAACTACTTTTCTTTTTTCTAAACCAAAGTAAAAATTATGTATCTTACTCTATTGTCCAAATCGAACAAGTAGGAGTCATCTTCGCGATGATCAGCCTCGGAATCTGAGATTATCTCGCCGACATATTCGCAAACATAAGTGCCTTTAGGAATATGCCGGAGAGTTCGGAGGCCCCAACCCTTGCCCTTTGTGCGAAACAATTGAAACCGTTGCGTCAGCCCATGCTGAACCACGCGGTTGTTGCACGTAATACGATTACAGTCACAAGCCGGATTACATTCAAACAACATTGGTGGATCTATGACAGAAATATTATTTGTTAAGATCTTGATAAAATTATTTTCGTAAAATAAATTCCTTTGCTACTAATTCAATTAATGTATTTATGGACTTATAAAAAGTTTTTGCTCTTACGAATAAAATTGTTTTAATGTTGATATTTAAATAGGGATACCTGCATAATTAAATTCTGGAACGAGTTTTCCCTCCTCATCATACCAACATCGCAGACTTATATTTCCGCACAAACACTTTTCGGTACTGCAATTATCCTCACATCGACAAGACTGCAATGATGTAATTGTGCGGTCTACATTAATATTGCTCGTGAAACAATTCTCCGTTACGTAAAGAAAATCCGTCGGCTTGTCCTCGGAATCGTATCCATTAACACATTGTATAGGATTTGTTTCCTTTCCGCGTGAAATGTCACTGTAAAAAAACAGAAATAAAATTTTTGTAGAACGAAAGATCAGACAAATAAAGCTAATTTTTATTTATTATACACGTAATCTTTGATGTTGTAACTAAGTTAACAAAATTCTCGACAGAAATTGCGTAATAAAATTCTTAATATATCTAACTCGACAACAACCATTAAGGCAATTCAATTTTTTCGTAAAATTACAGCGTATGTCATTCATATATTTTCTTATACAGATATAATCGTGCGTACTTGATAATATATACTTACTTCGTCAATATCTTAACTGTCTTTTCCCACATATGCTCAAAGAGTTCGTTGACTTTTGCGTTCAATCTCAAAGCAGCCATAGTATCGCCATCCGAAGCGCAACAGTTCACCGCGGTTTCGCCGGCAGCATTCACCTCTCCTATTTTAGCACCGCGTGCTAGCAGTAGAACACTGACTGCATATT
Source organism: Temnothorax curvispinosus (assembly GCF_003070985.1). Classification (NCBI taxonomy): domain Eukaryota; kingdom Metazoa; phylum Arthropoda; class Insecta; order Hymenoptera; family Formicidae; genus Temnothorax; species Temnothorax curvispinosus. The sequence continues at coordinate 9,037 of NW_020227351.1, forward strand.
GATCCTGTCTAGCTGCTATGTGTCTAAAAGAAGAAGAAATCAAATATTATTTTATAATTAAAGAGAATCATCTCAAAACTTCAGCTTATTTAGAATAGTCATTGGTCACAATAGATGTTTCTGTTCGCGTAATATAAAAAAATAAAAATAAAAAAAAATTTTCAGAACACAATCTACAACAGAGACACAAAACGTACAACGGAGTATCACCATGGACGTTGACAGCGTTCACATCGCATCCCTCGTTGAGAAGCATTTCCGTGATGTCGGAACTGCCGCTGAAGGCACTCCAATGCAACGCTATATTCTGCTCGGCATCACGGATAAGCGGATCGCACTTCTTGTCCAATAAATACCGTGCGACATCCGTATGACAAAATTCACACGCCCAGATTAAACTTGTCCAGCCCCCATCGTCAACAGAATCTGCAAATAAAAACGTAAGAGAACGTAAAGCATTAAATCTATAAAAAAGCAAGAAACAGATTGTTTATATTTAGAGACGAGCTCGGCACAACACACATTACCTACTAATGTTCTCGGCACTTTACACTCAGTCAGAATGATTTTGCAGACTTCTAGGTGACCGGACTTGGCAGCCATATGCAAGGCGGTCATACCGTCCTCGCCCTTTAATGTTACATCGGCGCCTATCCTGACTAGGTACTTCACAACGGCAGCATTACCCTTACTCGCGGCTAGCATTAGCGGAGTTAATTGGTTCCTATCCATTACATCTACTTGAGCACCAGCTTGAACCAGAACGTGTACACATGACAAATGTCCTTTATCTGCTGCTATGTGCAGACCGGTCCGGTGAGCGTAATCCCGGAATGTGTGATTTGCATTGTAACCACATGCTGGAAACCATAAATCGTACATTATAGCGATACTTATAGCGATATAATTAAGCTATCAAAGTAAATAACATTTTCATCATTCGCTAAAAATATAATTTACAAAGAATCTGAATCGGAGAATTGTAAATAATAAAACCATTTAGCTCATCTTAGTCTATCTTCTGAATAAAACATTTATTTAATGAGAGATTTAAGATAAATAGATAAAAATAGAAATATAAAGGAATATGCAAATTTCCAAGCTTGGAAATTTCCAACTTCACAAACTCAGTTATCATCGATTTCTTTTAATTTTCCTATTTCTCAAGTATCTACTTACCTAGTACATTCACTAACTTTTCAAGATCCCCGTTTTTCACGGATGTGTAGAGACTCATGATGGTATAACGCTCTGGCCTCTCAGCATTAATCGACGGTTCGGGTATCTTGATAACGTCAGGCTTGATCAACGGGCTGGGCGGACGCTCAGCCAATTTCGTGTTGTCACCTTTTCCAGGTAAGCTCATCTTTGCAGATGGCAATTTGGAAAATTTTTTACGCGTAGGAATGAAAACCGGCCGCCGCATGCCGTTCATAGTCACCATCACATCATAGGCTGCTGTCTCACTGCCGCAGTGCGGACAGACGCCTTTCTTGTTCGGATAGATCTCACATTCGCGATGGTACTGGTGACCATTGGCACACTGCACGAACCTGCCTTGGGAGCAGAACATGCCGCAGGAAGGACAACAATTGTGACGCAGCAGTCGTTCCTTGTGCATACGACAAAGGATAATGAAAGGCACGCGTGTGCTGGGTCGTCGCATCGCCACGTCGTTGGCGTCCACCTCGTTACAGCAGCCCACCACCCGGCTGTCGATCGAGTCGATAGCAGTACAATAGAGTGGTCCCCCGGTACCGGTTATCGTCACGTATAACTGAGATCGCACTTGGCATAGGCACAGCATGGATTGCACGTACGTCTAAAATTGATGAAAAAAGAATAAGGATCCTAGTCAAAGTTTGTTGTAAACATTTTTTTCCTACTGACTGGGAGAGTATTATACGGAGATGTAATGATATTTATCAACTTGTGCCGATCGAACGAGGTTTCAATTAAATGATTTAAATAAATATATTGTATTAATACAATCTTTCACATATTTAAGAATTTGTAATCCCGATCTACTAGACTAATATTAGATTAAGCAGCTTAGATGACAATACTGACTTCACTCATAATCGCCGTTGATTCCGGCTTTGATGCCTGTCCTTCCGCGGGACTTGGGCTCGGCATACTCCGGCGAGTTCGTTTGACTGGCATGTCTATAATAAAATTGATATAAAACATAGTTAATAAATAAAACACTGCTTTACACATTTATAACAGAGGATAGAGAGAAGAGAAATGTAAAATAATGTCTTAATACTTCAACGGCAAACTTTTCATTTTAATTAATTTTTTATTTGTCTTTTAAGGTAGTCCTTTCGCAGCACCTAGTCAAGTAACAGTCCGTCATGAGGTAATTGAAAACAAACATATTGCAACATCCCAATAATTATAATAATATAAAATATGATTTTACACGCACGATTTAATCGTATTTAATTATTTACTAATTAACAAAAATATCACAATAGT
>NW_020227352.1:0-3787 GCF_003070985.1 Temnothorax curvispinosus
TTTCCGATAAAGCAAACTCGTGATAAAGCCGTTCCCTGGGTGGTCTCGAGGCTCTACGGGGGATCCCCTTTTGAGAGACTCTCGAATTCAAGGCATGCGCACGTGTTCGTGCCGAAAACGATATCACGGTAATAAAGTGTGGCCTCGCAGAATTTCGGAGAATTCCTAAAGAAAGGTCTAACTGGAAGCAATTGATTTTCCATGGACCTTGCTCGAAATATAACGTTGGGTCGGCAAATTCTTCAATATTGCATTCTTTCCACGTGACTATTTATATATAGAACATCAACGCTGCGTCGTATCCTCCAGCTCTCGCCGAACTATTCTCGTTTTATCGAACATATGCATGAAATACGAGGATAGAAATCGGAAACCCGTGTTACTTTATACTACACGATACCTATATGGCGTAGCGATGAATTAACCGGTGACTTGAAAATTCTGTTCCGATAATCCGGATTCTATTATGCGCCTATTACCGCGTGTTTATCTTCCCTATTGCCATTGTTCTAAACTTGCATGATTCTAGAGACGCAGTAAAGATTTGCAAGCGATGGTTCATGCAAATTATGTGCACAGAGTTTGTGCATACGCGTTACGAACAATGTGCACATTGTTCCTGGTACGTACTAACTGCGCGTGAAATACGATGTGCTTAGTTCGTGTCTGTTACTTGTATCACGCGATTCAGTGGAGCAAAAAAGTAAAAATTATACAGCAGACAATTTTTATTTTGTACAATGTGCTCTGCAACATTACACTTTTCTGATCTCCGAAGATATTTGAATCTTTCTTTCTGTAATATTAAAAAAATGCGGTATACGAGAGTTCTTCTTTTTTGCATAAGTATATATTTGAATTTTCTTTCACGTTTGGCGTTGTTATTGTTATGAGTAAGCGTCAGTCACGATCGAGACCTTCGAGCAATATGGCACGTAACTCGCATTGCAGTAACGAACGTTTCTAAATATAATTCTTATTAGCTGAGCTGCCTCCTCTTTCGCTCTTGTCTACGCGGTCCCTCCCTAAGTTTCTCTCCAAGTTTCTTTCAACTTTCAAGTGAGACGTAAATTTCAAACTTGTGAAAAGATTTGCCTGTAAAGTCTGATTTAGTAAAAACGGAACGTCGATTGTATTTTAACGGTTTAATATCAGAGTTTAATATTAATTACGTAGCAAGAAGGTATATTCGTTGATGCATACGAATATTTGCCGGTGATACAAATTAAGATATGAAGAAAAGATTTTCTTGTGCCGCGTATTAAATTTCGCCTTTCTCGTCTGCTATTGCATTTCATTCTTCGAAGTCCAGATGCAAGCTAATTAAATTGCAGCCGCGCGAGTGATGAGATATACGTTACAAGATATGTCAAAAATTCGAGCGCAGCATTTTCGAACGGTATAGCTGTCATTCGTCGCTGATTCGTACTTTTCAATTTTTATTTTCAGTTTCAGTTTATGACATTCAATAGTTATTTACGTTATTCATATTTCAATATTCCCCCATTCATAACCGCTCATTTTTATTAAAATTTGAATCCTTTCACAGTTCCATTGTCAATAAATCACAATAAAGTACGATGACAGAAATAGAACGAAAAAATTGATTTAAAAAAGAGCCAAAAAATTAAATATATTCCAGAATTAAAGCGTGTTTTTAGATTTTATAAATATTAAATGCACTCTTACGCCCGTAACGGGCATTAGTATTTCCAAATAAAACGCAAGATTTTTTTCTTTCTCCTTTCCTTTCCCTTGCTTTTTCTTGAAGAAGCAGCGGCAGGGAGATTATTTCCATAACTAAGGATCGCAAAGTGGCTAAAGTTGTCAGAGTAGCTAGTCATAACATCAGCACATTTTAATTACCGTTGTCGCGAGACGTGACAACGTTAGACACGAGACGCGGCGCGCGGCGCGCTTCGTTGATCCGCTCGCCTGCGCCGCGGGATTTTTTTACGGGCGCGCCAGCTGTCTAATTTCAAGTAAGTAACTGCACGGTGGCATATATAGAAATAAAATGCGGCGGAAATAAATGCGGGGGCGGGAGCGCGTCTCTTAAAATAGCGAGACGAGAGACCTTACTCTCTCTTTCTTCCTCTCTTTTCGGAGCCACCGCGATCGCGCGCGCGCGCGCGTATCTCTCGCAAACAAGAACAAAGCGCGCGAACAAAGAGAAAAGTCTGCGGATGCGTCGGAGGCGCGAGGAGGAGAGGCGAGCGAAACCGGGCAGGAGGGCAGAAAGGGGAGAAGACGCGACGGAAAGGACGGCGAGAGGGCAAGGCGCGGTGACTGGCAAGCGTTCTATTACATTCCATTAGTCGGTAGTACTAGATTGCCCGCTCTGGAAATGCGATTGTCTTCCTCTTCTCGTTATACGAAGCGGAATCGTAACGCGCCGCGCGCGCGCGCGTCCGTCGCTATTTGCCGAGAGACACGCTCTCCTCCGTCCGTCGTAATTATTTTATACGACTTGTCACGGCGCGGTATTGCGGTCCCGTGTTCTAGGAAAAAAAAATATCGACGAAGATATTCCTTACGGAGGCGTTAAACGAGCCTCGGTGATATAATTTATTAATCTTCTAAGAATCGTATAACCTTATTGAGAGTACGATTAGACACTTCCTCCGGTAATTCCGACAGCAAGAATTTATAGCTCGAGTCTTTGGCTAGGATTCGATTAACTCGCAAATTTTTTACGCGCTATAAATTTCTTCGTTAATTCCACTTTTTTTTTTAATTTAACACAAAGTAAATTTACGATCGAAAATAATGAAATTTTATAAACGGTATCACGTTAATTTGCAAAAATCATACCTTTAAAATAAATTCTGTTTAAATTTGAAAATAATGGAGGAGTGTAATTATATCGAGGTTTAAATAAAATCTGATTTAAAATGTATCTGGAAATAATTTTTATAAATGGACACATATTGGATTATTATGATACTAGCAGTATTTCGTTCTACAAACGAGTATAATATTTTTTCAATCGTAAATTGACGCCAGCGAGGAAAATATCGCGCGTTCACGCGATCTGTCAGAAATTTAGATTAATTAATACCGTTCAACAAACTCCGTTCTGCGTTGCGAAGTGTATACCTGGCCAACGTCAGAGTCACGAGAATATAAAGCGTTAAACGTGTTCGGAGCATCGAAGTAGAAGCCGAGGAAGTGTCGTGTAACGAAACGTTCCGGAGTCGCGGGGCTTGACGCTGCCGAGAAAACGCCTCGCGTTCGTCAACGCCGCGGCGAGGCCGGCCGCAACATAATTACGGGTCTCCGTATCCCGGCAGCTGTAAATCCCTCGCGCGCGCCCTCGTCTCTCTTTTTCTCTCTCCTCGCCTCCATCTCTCGCGCGCGCGGCCGCCCATCTCTCGTATCCACGCCCGGGGTACGCGTTCTCGCTCCCGTCGTCGCCGGTCGTTCGCCGGTCCAGTAACAGCAGCGGCAGCAGCAACAGCAGCAGCGCGGCGTGCCTACATACCGTCCGCAATATCGTCCAATTTAACATCCTTCGCCGTGGGTTTTAATTAATTAATCTTCCAATTGAACCTCATTACGGCTTATCTTATCGACGCCGCGGCGCAAAGGGCAGAAAGGGGGAGGGGGAGAAGGGGAAACTTACTTCGACTCTTCGCGGTCGTTTCTCTTTCATCTTTCTCTCCCTCTCTCCCGCGGTCTCTCCGCTTGACATTCCTCGACCGCGAGAAATTCATTCCGTCCGCGGCGGGCCCGGCGGGATGGCATGGCGTGGCGGACGCGGGGGTTCATTGCACTCCATAGAAAA
>NW_020227353.1:0-1869 GCF_003070985.1 Temnothorax curvispinosus
TTCAATTGAATAATACATTAAGACAAACAATTTTTACAGTGCGAACATGCAATTATCTTGTAAGTTATGTCAGACAGTAATCTCGATATTTCGAATAGAAGATAATTAAAGTAAACTTTATAAATTTTGTAACATAATTGCAGCGCATTTACAGTAAGCGGCAAGTTATAATTATACGAATGATACATATATGGCAAGAGAAGGCATCATATGTTCGTGAATGTTTCAATACGTGTTGTATTATATATGTTACAAAATTATATAGTTGTCTTTCTATATAGGGACCATCCTTCAGTATACATGATGTACACACACATATATACATATATATATATACATATATATATATATATATATATATATATATATATATATATATATGTTATTTGTGAACCCCGAGGATCCGATTTAAAAATCGCGAGTGAGATTGCGGACTTACTATTTGGTGGGGTCTTGTGTGAGCGGATGTTGGGATTAAAGAAGTTGCACGGCGCTGTTGGTTGCGACTCGCCGATCTCGATGTTCGAGGCGTGCTGAAGGTCGTTGGCAGGACCCTGGGTTGGCGGTAGACACGCACAGAATTTACAAGAGGTACAGAATGTACTCAACTGATTCGCGACTAGACTGTCGGACTGACTGCGTGGCAGTTTAAAGAAACTGAGTCGAAGTGCAAGAGCAAGTGCCAAGTGCAAAAGTGCGTTGAGGTACGCGGAGTCGCGGTTTTTATATGAATTGAAAGGGGCGGATTTAATCCGGGGATGATTAGGATTGGTGGAGTCTGGTTCCTATTTGTGATGTAGATTTCGGTTTTCCGCCTATCTCGTGGCGACCCGGGAAAAAATGGAAGAGACCTGAACAGATTTGAGCAGATCTCATCAGATCCAATCCACTCAGATCTGGTTTGATCAAAATATTGGCCCTATCTGATCAGATCCAATCAGACATGAGTAGATCTGATCCGATCCTAGAGGATAGAGTCAGATATGTAACGAGAATAATAATTTATTATATCTGCTCAGATCCAATCAAACATGAGTAGATCTGATCCGATCCGGTGTCCATCCATTGCAGAAAATTGTTGTTTTTAAATGTTATTTTTTAAATGTGTCACTTTATTATAAGTAGACTCCACGATACAAAAGTTGTGCCGTTCCACGATTTACATAACTTGGCGCAACTTAGCACGACACTGGCGTGTCTGATACCGTTCTTATACCACTGTTCATCAAATTTTAAACACGAGAATCAGATTCCGTCGGATGCCATCTATCGGATACTTTGAGATGCAACATTATGATCTGATCATATATAATTTTATATGACTATATAAGTTTATATGTGATTATATTATTTTATCAGTTTAAATTATAAGGTATGTTTGCAAAATAATTTAAAAGATTTATGTTTTATATATACATATACACATTAATCTTTTATATTTACCTATTATTAATTAATTTTGCACGAAACTTTTTTAATGGAATATTTATAATAAATTCTAAATATGGTGTCAAAATTAACAATTATTATTAAATTGGCAGGACTATATTTATTATATATATGTTAATGTTTCAAAATTGAGAAAACTGTTTTTAATATAAAAATTAATTGATTTTTTGACCAAAAATTATTTAAAAGCTTCCCCTTTACAGAGTTAATATTATATTTGATATAATGTCCAACATTGGGTGTAAAAATTAATAATGGACGATTTGAGAACAAAATTTTTATAAGTTCTATACTGGCGAGATCTGCTCAGATCCGGCAAGATCGGAAGAGATCTGATTGGATCAGCAACACAACTTTGTAAGCCAAGATTGGACTTATCTGGTGAGATCAAGATATGTCTGACTAGGTCTGCTCAGATCC
>NW_020227353.1:1879-19109 GCF_003070985.1 Temnothorax curvispinosus
CTTATCTGGTGAGATCAAGATATGTCTGACTAGGTCTGCTCAGATCCAGCAAGATCGGAAGAGATCTGATTGGATCAGCAACACAACTTTGTAAGCCAAGATTGGTCTTATCTGGTGAGATCAAGACATGTCTGGCTAGGTCTGCTCAGATCCAACAAGATCTGAGGCATAATGTCTGTTCGTACTTCAGGAGATCTGAAGCAATCAGATAATGTCCGATTAGATCAGAAGAGATTCAATTGGATCTGCGATTCAATATTGAACGGCAGCAATGGTCAGATCTGGTGAGATCGGATTATAGTTCAGCATATCTGGCTGCATGTGATTAAATATGGCCATGCAGATCTAGCGAGATAAAATTGTATCCAATCAGATCTGACTTTACTTGAATTTCAGATCTCGTTGTATCTCATTTTATCAAATCAGACATGGTCAGATCTCCTCCATTTTTTCCTGGGGAGTTACCGAAATCTCGTTACACAATTTCTAGTTAGTGGTCATCTATTGGCGGGTTTGTTATATTTCCCCATTTTTTGGTGGTCCAAGCTAATATTCTTTTTACTGCTTTATCTTTATCGCTTACTGGGAAGCGTGGGCCAGAGTTCAAATCCGCGTTCTTAAACGGGTGACACGTGTGAACTCTAAGTTTTGATAAATCGAGGCAGAGTGACGACGCGACTTCTAAATTAGACGCGTGATTTGAAAAGCCCTCGCATAGCGTTTTAATTTATGGTGACCCATGCCTCCCGTTATCGCGCGTTTCAATTGAATTTTCGTTGCCCGCTATCGTAACTGAACTTCCGTTGCCCTGCTTCGTGGAATTATTGGGACCACTTGGATCACAACAAATCCATTACTTGTTTAATTTATTGGGTTCGAGTCAACGGGAAGTTTCTAGTTACGTTTCTTTACTTTTAATGAGCAACGGCTTGCATCCGCTTGCCAATTGATAACCACTGTTTACGATTTTAATTCTACGAAAGGAAGCAATCGCGTGGAGTCCACAGGACGTAACAGTACCATAATCGATACTTACAGTGAATATTATATGTATAGCGTTGTAATATAATGAATATTAAACTTAATATAAATATAAACAAGTGTTTTTTACATTTATGTTTTTAATTAGTAGTAAATGTAAAAATAAATGTGAATTAAATCTAAAATAAATATTAAACAAACGTAAAAAAAATATTTGTTACATGTACGTTGCAAATAACTAATAAATAAGAAATAAATGTAAAATAAATATAAAATAAACATGTTAAGAACGTTTATTTAACAAACGAATTTTAAATGTAAAATAAATGTTTTTTTAACGTATAATAAACGTTTTTTGGCAATAAAAATCTACAAATGTAAAATCAATAAAAAAAAAAAAAAAACGTTTAAAAAACATTTAATAAACGTTGTCTGCTGATTGGGAAGTTGTTTGAAGTTCAGTGATCTCCATTGTTAAAAAGGCTGTATAGATTAAACTAAGCTACTTATATGACTGTTATGATGTATATTGTGTTGTGTAACAGCTGAAGAACTTAGTCAATGATCAATAGTTTTAATTCGACGGTTTTTTAATAGTGTTTACATTTTACATTAAAGTTCACATTAAGTGACCTGTTAATGATTTGATAATTATTCTGACTTCCATTGGGTGCGTTCGGTTTGGACGCTCACGCGCTATAAGCGCTTATGAGCGTTACTCACGTCGTTTGCTTTGGCGTTGTAAGCGCTTACGGATCGACTAATGACGTCATCGTTTACGTCATAACTTCTGCTGACAAACGCTTATTTCTGCAAGGTAGGGCAGTGTGAGCGTGATCAAGCGTAAGCGCTTACGTTCATTTCGGAACGCATTGTTAGCGAATTGCATATCAACAAACATGTCGAATCGAATTATAGACGGAAAAATTGTAACGATATTCCAATTTCCAGCATTTATATAACGCAGTGGCTTTTCCTACATTGAATTTCTCACAAATGGATCTGTACATAATTTAAATATTAAGCAAGAAAAAATTATATGCATACACAAATATAAATTAAAAATTGAATAAACGAAATATAGGCTCTCCTGAATAAATCAAATAAAGGAAAGTGAGAGAGGCAATCAGAGCCACGCGCGGTAATTAATGCGCAATTAAAATAAGTCAATAATAAAATATATTAGTTAATACAAATTCGGACGTTTCGTTTCGACACATTTTGTGTCATCTTCAGCGTAAAAATGAAAATAATACATGAAAATTTCAGACGATAAATTACAGTCAATCGCGATAAAATAAGTCAATCAGTAGAAAAGCGCAGTCAAATCAATAAAATAAAATTCATACGAATGTTCGATAGTCTGTCAGGATATGCAAATGCTCCGAATCGATCCGACGTTTACTCTCAGATTGGAAGACCAGACCAGGTAGAAAGGAGAGATTTGATTGTCCTTTCTAAACCGTGAATCGGAGTCGCAATATGTTAAAAAACAATGTATCAGTATTAAAATTACAATCACGAATTCTTACTTACGAACCATTACAGACCAGTAAGTCGCAGTGTTAAAATAATATATCTGTCGCTCTGGCATGCCGTGAGTGAGTGAAGCGGGTAGAAATCGGAAGTTTAACATAATAAAAGCGGTGTATGCATAAGTTAATGGTGGGGATAAATATTCACAACAAATAACTCTAAATTTTTGATAACCTATCAATAACGTTCAAATAAGTATCCGGTAAACCTTCCGTGTCCGTCTGCAAATTCAATCCATTTTTCTGTCTCTTTATGCACAGCATCTCGGAAATTAATAAGCGTTTATAAAAATACGATTTATTATCTAGAATTTCCACATTATTCCAATCAAAATTATGATTTAATGCTAATCTATGATCTGTTATAACAGAATGATTAAATGTATTCCAATTTATATATGGTTCTGGTGTTCCTTAATTCTTGTTTGTAATTGTCTGCTCGTTTGGCCTACATAAGATGCGTCGCAATCATTACAGTTAATTTTGTATACTACGTTACATTGTTTAGAACGTGGGAGACTATTCTTATGAGCTTTTATGAAGGTTCGCATTTTGTTTAAGCTATTATACGATAATCTCACTTTCAGATCCCTTGTTATGTTCTTAAATTGTTCTGTTTAAAAAATTTAGAGTTATTCGTTGTGAATTTTTATCCCCACCATTAAGACCCAGTTTCACAAGTGTCGGTTAACTTTTAATTTTAGATTAACTTACTCTTCGCCTCCTTCTAACGTCCCCCTTAGAAAAAGACGAAGAGTGAGTTAATCTAAGATTAAAAGTTAACCGACACTTGTGAAACTGGTCCTAACTCATGTATACACCGCTTTTATTATGTTAACCTTCTAATTTCTACCAACGCTTTACTCACTCACGACATGTCAGAGCGACAGGTACATTTTAACACTTCGACTTACTGGTCTGTAATGCTCCGTAAGTAAGAATTTGTGATTGTAATTTTAATACTGATACATTGCGTTTTTAACATATTGCGACTCCGATTCACGGTTTAGAAAGGACAATCGAATCTCTCCTTTCTACCTGGTCTTCCAACCTGAGAGTAAACGTCGAAGATGCGATCGATTCGGAGCATTTGCATATCGGCATATCCTGACAGACTACCAAACATTTGTATGAATTTTTTTTTATTGATTTGACTGCGCTTTTCTACTGATTGACTCATTTTATTGCGATTGACTGTAATTTATCGTCTAAAATTTTCATGTATTATTTTCATTTTTACACTCTGAAGATGACACAAAAAAAGTGTCGAAACATCCGAATTTGTATTAACTATAATATATATATTTTATTATTAACTTATTTTGATTGCGCATTAATTACCGCGCGTGGCTCTGATTGCCTCTCTTACTTCCCTTTATTTGATTTAAAAATTCAAACAACAATGTGTAATAATAATATTAATAACATACCGATATGAATCTGGGGTGGCCATTTTCCATATAGCGATAAATAATTGTTTTTCAGGTGAATATGTTTTCAGGTGATAAATATTGTTTTACGTCCTGATTTTGATCTTAGTAATTTAAGTTTTAAAATTTGTAGAATAAAATTAAATCTTGCTCGCTTTATTCTAAAAAAAGGGTTTATTTTAAAAATTAAATATTCTTCCTCATCGAATAATAATTCTAATAATGTTATTATTTGAGCAAATATAACACAATAACCTATTGCCTGCTATTTTGACGTGCTCATAGTCGCTTACATTGCCAAAACGAACGACATTTCTTACTATTGTGTAAGCGCTCAGATACCAAATCGAACGATTGAAAACAGCGCTTATAAGCGTGAGCGCTTACAGCGCGTGAGCGTCCAAACCGAACGCACCCATTATGGGACTAACTTGCTATATATGTCAAAGTGTTTCAAAGACCCCTTCGTCTCTAATTACACACATAAAAGTATTTCATCCTCTTCAAGCGCATAGTGCTGTGACATGCCCTGTTTCTAACTGTATTAAAATGTGTCCTTCTCATTACGAGCCTTTAAACGACATTTAGTAAAATGTTACTCTAAAAGAGTCGATAGTTCACATAACACGACATTGTCTTTAGAGGCTAGTCTTGAAAGAAATATAGTAGAACATCCAAATGAAAGTGACTCTCCAACTTTTCCAATGGACTTTAAACCATGTGAGACAAATGCTGTAGAAAATCTTGATATTTCAAATTATGATTTCAAGAAAGCTTTGGTGACATCTTCTCTTGCTTTCGTTTTAAAACTTTATGCTTCTAACACTCTAAATAGAACTTATGTTCAAGAGATTGTACATGAGATTCATTATCGGAACTTTTGACTAGTGAATACATTAACTTGTTAAAAAATAAAGTTATTAATATACTGCAAAACTCTAACCGCAGAAGTAAAGATCTGCAGGAACTTTGTCTCATGTTTGATGCCTGTGAAAATATTTTTGATGGATTACAAACTGATTATCAAAGACTAAACGCTTTTAAAGATAGTGACCAGTATGTGGCTCCTGTTAGTTATATTATTGGTAGTTATTATCGACCAAGAACGAAGAGTAACAAAACAATAATGAATCATGAACTAGATGTTGGTCAATATGTCCCAATAAAGATCTTAAAACGTTTTATCGAGTTACCAGGGTGTCTTCAGACAATTTTGTCACATTTAGAACGTCTAACCAAAACGGATGAACCACTCAGGTAGCAGACAGTCGTCATAATGACGTAATTTTTACGTCATTTTATGACGTATGTTACGTCATTTATTCCTAAAGTTTAACGTAAAAATGACGTATTTTTCACGGTTCTAAGTCACATCCCAACGACGTCATTTTCTGACGTTTTATTGACGGCAAAAATAGGTTCAATGTACGACATACCGGTTTCCAGAAATGTTTTTTTATGAAATTAAAATTTTAAAATGTCTACTTGATAAACGTTTATTAAAAAATGTTCTTTTTCTTTATTTAAGAAAAAAAAGCTTTTTTAACTGTTTCGTTACATGCCATGTGCGTATAGCCGCTCTCAAGGCGGTCACCCATCCTAGCACAGTACCGCGTCCGAGTCGCTTGACTTCGATGATCCAGTGAACAGTGACGATCTTCTCACCCTGATGCTTCCTTATTAACATCTTAGTGTAAAAAATCTTGTAATGATATCTTCTTGATAGTTACAACACTGCATGAAATAGTTGTCATAAAACTATAATTACACACGCAACTAGATCCACTTATACCATAAATTTACCACGTCAATCATAAAGTTACGAAACATTTTATAAATGTAGGAATATTCCTGTGAAAAATACTGTGAAAAATATGTCATTTTTACGTTAAACTTTAGGAATAAATGACGTAACATGCGTCATAAAATGACGTAAGAATCACGTCACTATGACGACTGTCGCCTACCTGGGTAATCAATTAAACGTCTATATAATGTCATTTTCCAAAGTCTTTTTGACGTATTAAAACATGACGTTAAATATACGTCACTTAATCGACGAATGACGTTACTGACCAATTATGACCAAATATTGACGTCAAAATGACGAGTGCTTGCTACCTGGCATTGACTAATGTTGTTCAGGCTGAAATGTGGAAAAAAAGGTTGCCAGTCATTTTCAAGGTAAAACTGTGATTCCATTTTTTCTTTTTTTTGATGACATAGATCCAAATAACATTACAGGGTCACATGCGGGTGATCATAAATTGGGAGCTCTATACTATACTATAGCATGTCTACCGCAAGAGTACATGTCGAAGCTTGAAAATATTTTTTTGGGATGTTTGTTTTTGTCTGATGCTAAGATTCATGGAAATAAAAACTTATTTCAACCAATAATTCAAGATCTGTTTGATTTAGAGAAAAATGGATTAATTGTAACCCATAATGGGAAAAAAGAACACATTTATTTCAGCATGTGTTTATTGCTTGGGGATAATTTAAGTCTACATTTTATTTGTGGGTTTTTTTTTTTTACGAGGGAGAAATCGCTGGATGCCCCCTCCTCCGGGGCAAGGAGGGCGATTATGCGAGAATTGGTGATCCCCGACCACCCGCTCGCCCCCTGGGGCGGGGTGGAAGGGGGGAACCATCGCAAGGCGGAGATCCCCATTCCCCTCCCCCCATGCCTCCTTCTCCATTCGACGCTAGCTCTTTCAGCGGTCAGAACGAGAGACGAGAGAGGACGCCCTCGTCAGAGGACGCCGCCCCCGCCCCCGCTCCGTTGTCGTTCTCCTATTACTTTCCCCCCTCCTATTATAAGGGAGTGATTACCATTTTCCCGTTGACGACGGCTAAGTCGCACTGCCAGCGGCGTATCTTTGTCGCTGTCGCTTTCCTCCTCTATTGGGGAAAGGACTATGCCCTCCCTTATTCTCTCATCCGCCTCCTTCCGGGACATAACCTGGCCGCAGAAGGAGGCAAATGTCTGCCATCTTTCCCCTCCCCCGAGCTCCACTGCGGCAGCAATGACAGCCGCGGGGGAGAGGTCCTGTCCCACCGCCTCCCGAAGGGCACGGCGCAGCTCCTCCCATGCCGGGCAGAACTCGAGTGTGTGCTGAGCCGTGTCCGCCTCCTCCGGACAGTGGTGGCACCCTGTGGTGCGCTTCTTTCCAATGCGGCACAAATACTCACCAAAGCACCCAGTGAGCACCTGCGCCGCACGGAAGCTTATTCCGCGTCCCCCGCGGTCCACCTATTCGCGTAGAACAGGTCGCACAGCCGTTCGACCCTCTCTCCGCCGGGAACCCTGGGATCGTCCAGGTATTCCTCCCAACGGCGAAAGAGGGCCTCTTTGGCTTGTAGCTTCAGCGCGGCCCTCGCTCGCTCGGGAACGCCGGCAGCCCCGTGTGCGTCCCTCATGGCCTTTGTCCGCCGATACACTTCGGCTTGGGACTCGGCCAATAGGACTACCGGCGGAATTCCCGCGAGGGTCGTTGCCGCCGTATGGGAAACGGTCCGATACGTGCGGGCGGCTCTGCTGGCAATTATGCGTTGCGTCGCATTCAGCTCCTTTCTGAGGCGGTCGTTTGTCGCCGCCTCTGCCGCCCACGCCGGTGCTCCGTAAAGGAGCATGGAGTGGACCGTTGCCACATGCAGGCGGCGCACATGCCCGTTGGGCCCCCCGATATTCGGGAGCAGCTTGGTGAGGTAATTGGCCACAGCCTTCACCTCTGGCACTTTGCGGGCGATGTGCTTGCTGAAGCTACCGTTCTCCGCGAGCCACAGCCCGAGGTACTTCAGGTTGCGCTCTATGGGGACGCGGATCCCCTCCACGGTGAGACCGAGCTCTCGTGGGGGTACTTCCCGCAGAGTCCGCCCAGCCCCGGCAGACACCGCACTGTACCCCCTGGCGGGTCGACCCGGTCTACCCGTCAGGACCCTACGCGGCCTGCCAGGGCCGCGCCGTAGCCGATTAAAAAACCAACAGGCCTGGGTCTTTTGTGGGGCCACCCTGAGGCCCAGTCTCCCGATGGAGCGCACCACACAGGCCGTAGCCACATTGGCCAGCCCCAGTGTCTCCCGCCATCTCCCCCCGCTGACCACCATGTAGATATCGTCGACATATCTTGTCGCGGGAAGGGCGGTCCTCAGGATCGCATTGTAGGCGATGATCCACAGAAGTGGGCCCAAAACGGACCCCTGTGGAACACCGCACTCCATTAGCCTGACCCTGAGGACCCCATCCCGATCCACGTACAGCAGGCCTATGTCTCGGAAGTAATTCTCGACCAGTCTGATTAGATAGGGGGAAACGCCGAAATAACTCACCGCCCGCCCTATCACCGGCCATGGGAGGGAGTTGAAGGCATTCTTTATGTCAAAGCCCACTCCCAAGGCCACTCCTCCCTCCCTAACTATGGTCCCCATGCGGGCGACGGCGCTAAGGATAGCGTCTATCGTGGATCTACCCGCACGGAAGCCATACTGGTCCTCACTGAGATTAATTCCTTTTTTCCGAGACAAATGCCGCACGAGGCGCTCGGCGATAATCCGCTCCAGGATCTTTCCGGCCTCGTCCAGCAGGCATATAGGCCTGTACGCGGACGGGTTGCCCGGCGTCTTGCCGGGCTTGGGCAAAAGCACCAGGCTGGCCCTTTTCCATATTTTTGGGAACCGACCGGCCTTGAAGCATAGCGTAAAAACTTTACGCATCCGACCGGTCAGTCCCCCGGCAGCCAGGGTCCACGCCCTGCCCGGGACCCCATCAGGGCCGGATGCTTTATTTCTTCCGACCCTGCGGAGGGCCTTCGCCACTTCCTACTCGGTGACCCCCATTTCTTCCTCACTTCATTCCTAGGCAGGGACTTCTGGAAATCCAGTCGCCCCGCCCAAGTCGGCTGGGAATAGGGTGTCCACTCCCCTGCCGACAAAATGGGGGTCCAGTGACTCCGTTAGCGGGGGCGCCTGAGCCCTCAACTTGTTGAGGACTATCTTGTATGGGCGCCCCCACGGATCTTCGTCAAGCGTGGCGAGGAGTTTCCCCCATGAGGACTCCTTGGCCGCTTTGATTGCTCGGGAGAGGTCTTGACGGGCGGAACGCCAAGCCTCCCCCGCTTCTTCCTTGTCGAGGGGTCCGCGTCTACCCGCGCGGGCCCTCATCCACCTTCTCTTGGTGAAGTTCGCCAGGGAGGTGATCCCAACGCGCATCCGGATCAGCTGGTGATCAAACAGCGTCTCGTTGTCCGAGACCACCCCCCAGCCACTTATACATCGTGCAGCGGCGGGGGTTGCCCAGGTGATATTGATCACCGATGAGCCCCGCCGCCGCACGCATGTTCTGGCCCTGCCTACGTTGACCAGGCATAGGTCAATATCTGCCGCCCAGGCCTCCAACATTCTGCCCCTCGCGTTAACGACCGGGGACCCCCACAACGCGGATTTCGCGTTGAAGTCCCCAGCCACAACGACCTGGCCAGGTCCACTCTGGCTGCGCATTCTCGCTACGCACAGCTCCACCTCTTCCAGAAATTGCTCAAACCTGGCCAGGTCCCATCTTGGAGGGGCGTAAACGCTCACAAAGGAGACGGACTCCCACGTCGCCGCCACATAACCCGCGCCAGCCTCAACGCGAGTGCATGGCGGGAACTGCGGTAGTGCGTTCCAATATATTGCGACGGAGCCGTCCACATCTGACATCCAGCAAGGGTGATTGGCTGGTATCATGTACGGCTCCGACACTAACCCCCAGACCACTCCCGCGCTCGGCCATCGTCTGCAGAAACAGATCCTGGGCCGCGCGGGCGTGGTTGAGGTTTATTTGAAGAACCTCTAGGGACATTGCAAAGCCGTGTCCCCGAGGTCCTCTGCCTCCATCGGCTCTACGTCAGCGACACCTTGTGTTGGTGCCGCCTTGTGTTGAGCAGCGGGGTATGTCCACCCTTCAGACCCTTCACCTGTTGCCCATTCGCCCATTTTTTGACGTTTCGTTGATCGGGTTATCCGCCCTGGTCACGTTAACGTACTCGTCCGTCTTTTTCGTCGCTTTTGCGACTTTTTCAGCCCCTGCCTTTACCTGTGGTGGTTTAGGGGTTGATTTTTTTCCCGGGCAGAGTTTTTTTTTCTCCACCCTCTTTAAGGAAGTCTATCGTTGCTTTCGGTAGCTCTACCTTTGCGATCTCCGTTATCCGTGGGGTTTTCTTAGATTTTCCCCCACTGGATACAGGCTTAGGATTCGGGCCTATGGTTCCCTTGCCTGTTTTGTTTGTACGGGGTGTAGGGCCTGACTTAGGGGCGTTGTTGCCGCCAGTGTCAGGTTTTCCCCCACCCTTGGTCTTGGAGGCAGCCTCTTTCTGGCTTTTGCCTCCTCCTTCTTTGCCCTTTCTGCAGGCTTTCCCCCCTATTCGGTGATTCGCAGGGAGGCCTGCTTCAGCGCAGATGACGCAATGCGCCGGAGCCTGGCACGTGGTGGCCTGGTGACCGCTCTGTCCGCACCTGTAGCATAGACCGGAGCGGTCATTTGCGCTCTTACACACCGCTCTCGTGTAACCCATGGCCATACAGCGGTAACATTGTAGGGGTCGTTTCTGGAGGATCTCCAGTTTGGCCCTTGACCACCCCACATCAACCCTCTCCACTTTGGTGAACTTATTTATCGATTCCAAGGGGAGGATTGCAATCGCCGTATACAGGCCATTGGGGATCCTTTTCAGGGAGCCCACCTTGATTGCCATTGGAGAGACCTCTCCAATGGACGCCAGCGCTTCCATGATGTCCGCTTCTGTTACGGAGCTGTCCATGTTTGTTAGCCTTAGCTCAAAGGTGAGTTCCGGTTTCGAAACACGGATGCCCTCCTTTTCGGAGAGCACCTCCGCCATTTTGGCGGCTAGTGCGTCCGCTTTTTCCCTGCTGTTGGGACCGGCCACTTCGAAACTCATAGCCGAGGTGGCCGTGCGCCTAACGTTTAGCGCTTTATCTATGCCGAGATCCGACAGTTCGATCTTTCGTCGGGTCTCGGTAATCGTCTCCGCGTATTTTTCCTCGGGACAGGTTAGCACTACGACTGCCGTCCTGGGGATTCTACGTTTCTTGGTTGCTGCTGTTATTCCCGCAGCAGCAGAGGCGGAGGTGGTTGGCTGACTGTCGGCCCTACTCCCCCCGCTCCCTGTCAGAGTAGCCTCCTTCCTTCGCGGCGGGTCATCTTTCTTCGCCGTCTGTTGCTTTCCGGTGGACGTTTTCTCCTTGTCTCCCTTTACCTCTCCTCTCTTCACCACCGTGGACCATTTGTCCTGTGGCTTAGTAGGGGCCGCAAGGGGAGTTTTTGTCGCTGGCTTTGCGACTTCCTTCTTTCCTCTTTCATTTGAGGAGTTCGGGATAGCAGCTGCCATCTTTGTTGTTTTGATAGTGGCAGCTTTCTTTTTCACCTTTTTATTGCTATTCTTACCCACAGCCTTGTCCGAGGCAACTTGTACCTCCATTGTTTTTGAGGGATCGGCCCTTGTCTCAGCCTCCGCTAGGGGACGTTTCCCGGACATTGCTTCCAGAAATTTCTCCACCTTTTGCGAGAGGGATTGAGAGAGGGCCTCGAACCTCTCCTCCATGGTATCCTTTCTTCCCTCCTTTCTGTCTACAGCGTTCGTCGTGGCGGCCGGCGGTACCGAGGGCAGCATTTCCCTCGACACCCCCTGTAGGGGCGGCCTGTGGACTGCGGGCGTACCATCTCGGTTAATCCTCTCCAAGATCTCAATTTGGCGTTTTTCCGCCGCTTAAAAATGTGGAACGCTTCACGATTTTGCGTGTCATCCTTGCGCAGGGGCCATGCTAATCTTCTCTGTATCGTTCCAATTTTAGTATATGTACCGCCGAAGCAAGTACTTGTGGGTTAACCGAAGGATTTAATTACCTTTGTCGAATGTGTAAGCTACATAGAAATGAAATGACCACTACAACTGTTTTCGATGATAAAAAATTACGAACAGTACAAACATACTATGATGATGTTAACATACAGAACTTGGCAATGACTGGTATTAAAGAACAATGTGTGTGGGATATGATTCCTAGTTTTTCTTTTATATTAAGCATTTGCTTCGACATTATGCATGACCTGTTGGAAGGAGTATGTTCGTACGATTTAGCTCTTATAATATATAACTTAGTTTATGTTAAAAAATATTTGTCCCTTGAAACTTGGAATAACCGAATATTTTATTTTGATTATGGTCCGACAGAATCGGGTAATACTGTGCCACGTATAAATAGAGAGCACTTGCTTAGTGTAAAATTAAGGTTCTCTTCCACTGAAATGTTGTGTTTCGTCCGATATTTTGGACTAATGATTGGCGATTTAATTCCCAAAGAAGATGATTGCTGGCTTCTTTATGTAAAACTTAAATCAATCGTGGATATTATCAGCTTCTTATGTTAACATTAGATCATTAAAATACTTGGCTACTTTGATATCAGAACATCATAAAATGTATCTAAGTGATTTCCCCCACATAACTCTAAAGCCCAAGCATCATTATATGCTACATTATCCTCAGGTCATGCGTAATGTTGGTCCGCTATGGTTCGTATGTTGTCTTCGTTGGGAAGCGAAACACAGGCCTTTTAAACAAGCAGCTCGTGCTACTAATTCACGCAGAAATTTGCCCTTAATCCTTGCTATTAAGCATCAGCTAAATCTATGTGCTAGATTTTTATCAAAACAGCCTCTTGGTGATAAATTTTGTTTCGGAGTTAGTGAAGAAGTTAATGTGACGGATGTAGAAAATAACATTTTTTTTAGTCATATTTTGCCTCAAACATGAATAAAAAAATAACTTTATTTTCATGGGTCAGAATATTTAGAACACTGTTCAAAAAAAGCATGTGTGTCGCTGTAACATACAACGAAGACAACTTACCTATATTTGGTAAAATACAGTTTGTAACCTATAACAAAGAATCAAATAATGTATTTCTTCTTTTGATTATGTTTGATACCATTGATTATGATGAGCATCTTTGTAGCTTTGAAGTCCATGAAAACAATATTTGGTTCTTTGTTTGTTATGATGATCTTATATCACGTATGCCTACGTATTGTAGAATTGGAGCGAGAAGTGCAGCTACATATATTTCGTTTCGCTATACGTTATTATACAATAATATAATGTTTTTTCTAATATATAATATTTAAATAATATATTTATTTATAATAAATAAATAATTATTTAAATATTATATTGTTTGGCGCTCACCAAACTGTAGATAGATGCATGTATCATACTTAATTGTTTAGTCTCGTTACTCGTTGTACATAGTATTCTTGCGTACCTAGTCTTAAGTATTTCGGTGACTCGCGTGAAACGTCGGCGGATCGCGATCAACGCGGAATCGATAATTGCGCGACTCACCAATCGGTGCTGCCCTCGCTCACCCCACGAGGGCACCCGCCTGAAGAACAAGTACTCGCTCGCGACACGGTTCCAGCGCCGCGAGCTCTCGGCACTCATCGTTACGACGTCTCATCGTTACGACGTCTCGGAGCACGGAGAGATTAACGGAGCACAGAGAGATTATCGGAGCAGAGAGACTTGTGCTAATATCCGGAGTCGCGAGATCATCCGCTCGCTCCCGGATAGTGCGATCGCCTACTTTCTCGGCCTGTCTGTGTGCTACCTTTACCTGCTTCCTCCTGCTTGCTTGCTGCCTGCCTTAACTTACTGCTGCCTGCCTCGCTTTCGCCTTGCTTGCTGCCCTGCTTGCGCTGCTGCACGAGCCCGATCGCGACGGAGCCGAAGCATCCAGGAGTCGACGGCACAACGAACGGTGAGTCGCATTTGCTTAAAATAACTCGCTTTGGGGGAGACTTACACCCCCTGGTTCTTCGAGCTTCGCTTTATCGCAAATCCGGGTACGGCTCTACCGCCCCCCGAGCATATATATTACAAAAGAAATTATAGTATAATAACGTATAGCGAATTAAACGAAATATATTGTTACGCTCCATTTGCTGTCGCGCGCACTCACGAACGCGTCCGCGTACTTCCGGGATCGCAGAAATAACCACTCTCGTTATACAAATAGGAACTCGGGTTTATTTAAACTCAGAACGGAATACAAGAGAGTTCTGGGAAACCGGACCGAACGATTCGAGTCACCAGATCAATCTGACAGGCGGTAATTAAATCAATAAATGTCCCGTTGTCAAGGGACCGCTTCACGACTTCTACGGAATGACCGCTTGCTTCAGCTTGGAGTTAAAGGCCGTTTTAGCGTGGCGTAACACTGCCCTCCCTTTTCAAGATTATCGTCCCGACAATCCGGAAGGGCAGTTTCTTGACTGGGCGATCTGTCGTGCGATTCCAGGGTACCGGGACGATCTCCTGCCCTACCCTGGGCTGCTGCCTCAAGTTACCGGGCGCCGTCCTCTTCTCGGTCCCAACCGCACTCCGGAAGTCCAGGACTCAGTCCTCTTCCTTGTGGGCTCCAGGGCAGGCTCCCAATCAGCTTTCCCGGGAAGGAAACTCCCGGGACCCAGAACGGCTTCCTGCCCCTACCTAAGCTGTTGCTGCAGGTTTTCTCGGGCACCGTCTCACGGGGCCCCAAGCTCCCCCCAGCCGACTTCGGGATAACTCCCCAACCCTCTCCCTTGCAGGGATCCGCCGTCGAAGAAGATCCTTCTTCCTGCGCCCGCTGAAATCGTCTTCCTCCTTCTTAGTTCGCAGCCCCTCCCGAAAATCTTCGGACAAGGGGGGGGAAACTTCCCGTGGACCCTGCACCCCGCAGGGCTTCCCAGGTCTCCGCCCGGCATTTGCCCTACGGCCCACGGAAAAACCACGGATCAAAAACCGTGGGCAGGCGGTCTTCTTTATGAAGTTTTTGGCTATCGTTGTTGGTGACGACACCGTGGAAGCTCTGCTTAGTGTTTCTCTTTCTCTCGAAAATCACAGAAAAACTTCTTTCTGCGAAAGAACAAACATTATACGCAGAAACTCGAACACACAAAAAAAAAAGTTTTTTTTTACACAATTCATTCCCTTCTATTCCTCCTCCTCTTTTCTTTCTCCATTATTCCCCACGCTCCTATCCTTCCCCTCCTCAAATCGTTTTTCAAAATCGCTCCTTCCCTCAAAATTTCCTCTTAGTAAAATTTTAACGGCCTTCGCCCTCTCTATGGCCAACTTCAGCGAAATAATCCCTTCTAGCTGAAGAGTCTGTCTAACAAATCCGTCCGAAAGGGAAGAAACAAATTGAGCGCACGCGATCTTGTCTCGAACCGCGTAGAGACACTCAGGATAAGCTAATCGAGAGAGTTTTTCCAATTTGTGACCGAAAGTAGCTAAATCTTCCCCGAATCTTTGCCTTCTGTTCGTAAACTGAGTATAATAATTTTGCGAAAGTTGCTCCTCACCGAAACGTAGTTCTAATTTGGACTTTAGTTCTTCGTAACCCAAATTCTCTAAATTTTCTACCGATTCTAGGACAGAACGCGCTTTTCCTCTTAAGCACGACGCCAAAGCTACGGTTTTGATCGCATCGTCCCATTGATTCGCGCGCGCGATTAAATTAAATTGCGAGGAAAAACTCTCGCAACGGAACCACACCGTCAAACGTGTCAGGTTTAAGTTTATATTCGATTTCACTGTGCGCGCCGTTTCCTACACCAACGGCTTCTACTTCCGGACCGCGATTTGCTCTAATATCGGAAGGACTTAGCTGTATTTCCTGAGAAGGCAATCGGTCTCCCCGTAAAAATTGGAGCTCTTCATCGTGCCGGCGAAGCATTGCGGCGAGTTCCTCATCACGTTGCGCCTGCTCCTCGCGCATTTGCCGCATCTCCTGTAGCACGGCTTGGAGAGCTGCCGTCTCTGAAGCTGCCGACTCCGTCGCAGGCCCACGAAGAGTCCACCAGGCGTCTCTTTCTCGTCGCAACTAGCGTCGTCATGGCACACACACTCACACGCGCGATCCCGGACGAGCCCCCAAAAAGTGTTACGCTCCGTTTGCTATTCGTGTCGCGCGCACTCACGAACGCGTCTGCGTACTGCCGGGATCGCAGAAATAACCACTCTCGTTATACAAATAGGAACTCGGGTTTATTTAAACTCCGAACGGAATACAAGAGAGTTCTGGGAAACCGGACCGAACGATTCAAGTCACCAGATCAATCTGACAGGCGGTAATTAAATCAATAAATGTCCCGTCGTCAAGGGACCGCTTCACGACTTCTGCGGAATGACCGCTTGCTTCAGCTCGGAGTTAAAGGCCGTTTCAGCGTGGGCGTAACAATATGTAGCTGTTGTATTTCCGAATGTACGTTGGTATGTCCTCCGTGTACGTACGTGTATACGGCGCGGGTGAGATGCGTAGTTATGCGTTTGCAAACACGTCTATTATTGATATGCATATGAGAGAATATCGACGGCGAACGTCGAATACGTGGGTGCGATGTGAAGATCGACAGGCACTGCATGCTTTCGATATATACTCTCGTGCGATTATTATAGTTATTTTACAAAGTTTCCCAAATCAAAAGCAAATTTATTTTCACTTTAAGCGAGAGATGGAGATTTCTTTTTCATGCATTTCATGCCGCATATTTTTGCGCTACGTCTTTGACGTGTTAAATACCGTAGCTTATGCAGTGTCCGTCCATGAAATAGATTTTTCTATGAAAGAGATACAATGTATTCTTAGTTACGACTATATAATTAATATTATTATATAATAATGATTTAATATATCAATTATATAACAATGATATATATAGAATTCTTTTCGAGCGACGATTCTTTGTAAGCGTATAACAGCGCACAATTTGTATCTAGAGAAACTTGTTGTTTTTATTGGTAAAAAGTGGACGATTGTTTCCGTTGAGAACAATAAATTTTATTTATCCGCGACTAAGAGAGCGCGATTAGTTTGCGATCGATGTAGTTACTCGCGCATAACTGTGATTTTATTCTCTGCATAACGAATGAGTCCTCCGATTAACAGCGAGCGACATTCTGTCGTAACACTAGCAACATCTGTTTGTACTTTTAATTATCGAAAAAACATTGTTTCACGATAAATACAATTGAGTTTTATATACCTCGAGTAATTGTGAGATACGCTTATCAATCTTATCTCTTTCCGTTTGTCGTTAACAATAATAATTACATTGCCCCCTTAAGGGTGCAAACTCATGCAGCGGAACGGCGTACGCCAAAAATCGCGGAATGAGAGCCTTGACCAATCACAAGCGTTCCGCTGTTTTCGTTACGCAGATTCACGGTCCCGAGGTACTCATGA
>NW_020227354.1:0-21373 GCF_003070985.1 Temnothorax curvispinosus
ATATATATATATATATATATATATATATATATATATATATATATATACACACACACAGGGTGTTCCGTAAGTCGAGGTAAGCTCGGGAGATGAATGGAAAACCAAAAACAAGAAAGAAAATTGATACAAACATAGGTCCGAAAATGCGTTGTTTTTGAGTATCGCCATTTTTATGTTAAAATTTGAAATTGCTTTGCTTTCGAATTTTATTGTCAAAATTGAAACATGAGATGATTTTTACGAGTTTCAAAACATAACTAAAGTCAAATAAAAGTTGCGGGCTGCTTTAGCACTACCCAAGATACACTACGTGGAGGTACAGCCCGCTTAGCATCCCTTGGCAGAAATCAGTACCCCTATTCTGTATCTCTTAACCCGTTGACTGTGTATGACGGCTATAGCTGCAAAAACAAAAGTGGCCAAGAGTGTGTATGACGGCTATAGCCGCAACGTAGAAAAAACAAAGTAAAACTTTCTGAATTTGCTTGAAACTTGTTACTCGGTGGTTTCTGGGGTCGTTGATTACGAATCCGAAGTCAGATGTACAAAATTCAAAATGGCGGATTTAATATGGCGGATCAAAATTACAAAAAAGGTCTGATTTTCATTAAATTTGGTACCCTTATGTTTTTTGGGTCTCTGAATCCGAATATAAAGTCAGATTTTCAAAATTCAAAATAATAATAATAAAATTCCGTCTATTCTTTGTAATTTTGATCCGCCATATTGGACCCGCCATTTTGAATTTTGTAAATCTGACATCATATTCGGATTCAGAGACCCAAAAAACATAAGGGTATCAAGTTTTATAATAATCCGATGAACTTTTTTTTCAACACACTTTTGGCCCAAATAGTAAAATTCTCTTACACAGCCAATGGGTTAACGACAGTGTCATTATCGTTATGTTGTCGTTGCGCAGGTATATTATATGGAAAGAAAAGCTGCGCGACGACGATACCGATACTGTCGTTAGACTTACAGATGTGTGTGTGTGTGTGTGTGTGTGTGTGTGTGTGTGTGTGTGTGTGTGTGTGTATATATATATATATATATATATATATTAGTAGAGCCGGCTTCGAAAAAAGCTCTAAAAAGTATGAAATAATATTTTTAAGAATTTTTTTCAATTTTTTAAAGTCGCCACCGGTAAATATGCATAAAATGTTACATCTCACCAATTTTATCGCCACTTAAATATGTTGTAAGGGAGGTCTTTCTGGGTAATTTCACACCAGAAAACAGTGAGGGACGACATTAGTTCAGAAAAAATAGCAAATTAAAATTTCACAATTTTAATACTTTTTTTTAGGTATTATAAAGTCACATTAGTTCTAAGAGAAATAATTTGCTGATATGTGTGTATAGACAGTACACATGCAGGCGGGGGAGGGGCGGTACTGAAAAAAAAAACATATTATCACAGCATATACAAACTTTAATGTCAAACTTCAATTTGTTGTATCTTTTAAACTAATACTGTCCCCCACTTTTTTCTTGCGTAGAATTACTCAAAAAGACCTCCCCTACAACATATTTAAGTAGCGATAAAATCAGTGAGATGTAATCTTTTATGCATATTTACTTCGGCGTCAAATTAATAATAGGTACTTCAAAAAATTGAAAGAAATTCTTAAAAGTATTATTTTTTTAGAACTTTTTTATTTAAAAAAAATTTTTATTTTTTTTTAATTTATGTCTGTGTGTGATATGAAGAAAGCTCGTAATTGGAACCGAAGTAAAATTTATAATTTGCAATGAACAATTTTATACATTTTTGGAAAACTATACTTTGAATCAATTTTCTTATTTTAAGATTTTATATGTAAAAGTATTAATATACGCACATATATGCACTTACGCACGCAGGTAAACACACATTCATATACATAGAGAGAGAAAGTGTTAAAGAAAAAGTGGCGCGTGTAGTGTAGTTACTTTGTAACATTCTAGTATCAAAAAATTTCTGTAAAATTAGAAATTACAGAAGTAGTACTCAGATTATTTTTGTATAAAAAAGCGAAATATAAATTTTAAAAAATATTTAGTGGTTTGTATTTATAAATATCATCTTTCATTATAATTATCAATGTGCATAATTATTCGCTAGACGTCTTGTATAATGCTTAACGTTAGCTATAATGTCGAACTGGGAATGATCCATCACCGTATACCGCGCGGATTATCGTAGAAGTAAGTAGACATCCGATTATTTGCCAGCAATAACCCAGTATTGAATGACAGATTCTTGGCCAATGGTTGATCCGCCATTGGATCGACCAAGTATTGCCTCTGTTATAATGTCGGGCTATCTCATATGAATATAATAGAAGTGCGGCATAACATTCGGCAAAAAGAAATAACACTTCCGAATCCATCGTGGAAAGAGGCCTCGATGTATTAATTTTAATGGATGATATTTTTACATAAACAAAACTTATATAAAAAGCAGTGCGACAGAATGGAAATTTTCTATTTACGAACCAATATAAATTTAATCTCTCTTTGAAAATTTGCGCGTTTACGTCGCACTCAACAAATCTCCGGTGGTGAAATGTACGTTTGAATAATTCGGAGTTTTGGCAGTTGCGTCCCTTATTCACGCTGCATTAACTTTGCGAAAATTTTATTATCCGAGGATCGTATCTGGTACATGGCCGTATTATCCTTTATTGAATTGTTGTGACCGAAAGTAGGACGTCGCCAGGAAACTCCGTATTCAGTCTGTCTGATAATGAAATATTCACTAGGATTTTTCTTGCTGCCGTTTCATAGGGAAACGTTGTAATTGATCGACGTCCATTCCAGACAGTGACTTAGCCTACCGCATGAAAATATAGGACCACGGAAGAACATTTGCGTGCTCCGGTGTCCACTAAAATGCGAACGCTGACGTAGTAGTAATGGTGGACACTTAACTTTACGCTCCATAAAATGTTCATTATTTGACTTTTTTAAGACTTCACAGAAACCAACTCTAAATAATGCATCTGTTCCCTCCGCGGTTCGTCCATCACGAAATTTTCACTCGTCCGCGTTTCATACAAAGAACATTTCTGAACGTTCTATTTGACGAACATAAGATTTCTCATGAAAACACAATATTTTTTTTAATCTTTCGTATCAAGATATTTTTGTTTGTTCGTAAATTATAATGAAACAACTACAGATTTCGTATTTTCAAAAAGAATCCGACGAGAGTTCACATTTCATATTCAAAAATTCATACTTATGAGACGAAATTGTCAAAAAAATCTTGTCCGATTGCGGAAATGCGTACAAGTCTGAGGACATACGCCCGAGTCTGCGAAATCTTATAAGTCGAGCAAAATAGTAAGAGAGAAAGAGGGAAAGAGGACGGATTACCGCCTCGGATAAGAATGTATGTCTAGTTTAGTGGGCAAGTAGGTCGCGAGGGAAACCAACGGCGACGTGGGTTACGCAACGTAGTTCCAGTGTTATACAACTATTGACTCACCGGATTAACAAGCAGGCTGGGTGAAAACGAAAGCTGAGTGCTCGTCAGGCAGCCTCCCCTCTTCTCGCCTCGTCTCGCCTCGCCTTGTCTGGTCGTGCCTCGCTGCGCCACTCCACTCCGCGCCGCGCCTCGCCTCGCCTCGCCTCGCCTTTCCTTGCTTTTGCCCGCGAGAAGCGTCGACGTAGGCACGCGCGGAGGTATGTATGCCTTTACGTGAGAAAGATTACGAACGAGGAGCAACCAAGCATTGGTACAAATGGCGTGGATAATTAGACACATCGTTTAGCAATCGACTCGCTCGCCGAGGATTCGCTTAGGGAAATTTATTCGTACGCCATTGTCTCCTGCCAAACGTAATGCAAATTGTACAAGAATAAATATATTTTTTATGTTATCGCTTTGTTTATTTACAATTTTTTAAAAGTTTCTTTAATTTGATTCCTCTACACTGAGAGAAATAATTATTTTTTTCAAAAAAAATTTTGTTGATTTAGTAAAACCGGAAGATTGTATGTTGCCAAGCAGATGATTTGATTGGCTTAACAAAATATTTGTACAAAATATTTTGTTTTTTTGTTCTTTTTGACTATTATGTTTGTTGACTATATTGATTTGTTCTTTTTAACTAAATATTTTATACTATCAATTATATATAATATAACATTAACTAAATATTTCTTTGAATAAATTTACTATTTTTAAAAATGTTCTTGGTTCAACAAAATTATTTTATTGAGTTAACAAAATTGATCATTAACTTAAAAAAAATGATTTTGTATGATACCATTTTCAGAATTCAATTATTTCATTTTGTTCAAATAATAGACGTGTACTTAATTCAATAAAATAAATAATTGGATCAATAAATTAAAAAATCAACAAAATTGTTTTGTTGATTTAATATAACCGGAAGATTGTATGTTGCCAAGCAAAATTGTGTGTTTTGTTGATTCAACAAAATTTTTCCCTCAGTGTAATTACAATCAGTTGAGCAAAATTTCGACTGTGCACTATAAAAGAATTAAAATGGTTTAATTTATTTGAAAAAGTGTCGATAGACACATTTTGTTTGTCGTGCCAGAAGATAAGTGATATCAAAAAGAATCGAATAATATCTTTAAACTATTTGGAGTGATTTTGGAATTTCAGTGATCGAAAATTGTATTTTTGCTTTGTATTGCGATTAAAAATTGGATTGTACAATATTTAGCCGCACGTGTAATGATTAAAAGTTAATTGGAGTTGCTTATTTTGCATTAACTGAAGTTATACGAATATTCGAATATTAGCACGACTTTGTATAATAACTGTAGTAAGAGCAGGTTGTATGTACGTACTAAATATAGGAGGGATAACTGTGAACTGAAGAATTAGTTTTAGAATAGATTCAAATTAGAATTATTATAGAACAAATAATACCTATAATAGAATTAAGTAAAAACGTATATATTAATTTTAAGCTTTAATAAAAAAAGAATTTGAGAAAAGCAGCATTTTGCTTCGCTTTGCACTTTCATTTTTTCCCAGTACTTAGATGACGATTCTGATTTTAACGCCTTTAATTGACTGGCCTTTCTCGATTATCTCGATGCTTCGGGAAAATAGCTTGGTAGAACCGTAGATGCAAATCGATCCACATATTTTTTGACGACGTCATATAAAGGAATCGGGCCACGGCGCAGATTTCTTTCGCACGAGGCACACGACGAGACAAGCTATATACGAACTGCAGCACAGAAATCACCAGCCGTCGCAATTCGATCCGAACGTACTTTTCGATCGCTCGTTCTGAAAGTATAGTTTTATAATAGCGAGCATCGATGCATCTCTTTTGCTCGTTGCGGCTTGTGTTTCGCGGAATCGCGAAACATCCCGCGCAAAGAGAGCGAAGTATACCTCGATCAGCTTGAGTGCTTTTCCATACTTACTTATCGTGCGGCGAGCGAGTCGATTCTTATTACCTCGATCGAGAGCGAAGTAGTAAAGACGGCCGTTGCGTAAGGCAGTCGGCTTTTGCTTAACCGATTTCAACTCAAACGGTCGAGAACGATCGCGACTAAGTGCTCGGAACAAGGCTCATCTGACCGATTCTTTTTTTCCCTCGATCTCTATCGCGCTCCATGTAATTTGCACCACGGAATTCGAGTCTACCCGAGAATATTGTCGTTCATTTCGTGGCATGAGTTTTACAAAATAACCAGGCATCAAAGAGAGACACGGGTTACCGCTATTTTCACATATTTATCCCGTCATGATAGCGTGTAAACTTGAACAACTGTCTTCTGCTTGAGATCATGACGCGTGTTTTTATGACGTTTATAGCTGTTTGCCTTGAGCCCTTGATTACACTAATTATATATAATAAGTTATGTCAATGTAATGTAAGAACTGAGAAGTGAAATTTGGTTCTGAATGCACGAATAAACGTGTTAGTTACAAAGCAGCCGAAAAGCGATATTCTTTTCAATGAAAGAAAGAGAGAGAGAGAGAGAGAGAGAGAGAGAATTTAAAAGAATATTAATTACAAAATCAAATGTTATCAACGTCGGAACAAAGCCCTCTGAACTGCTTCCGATATGGCTTCACTGTATATATTTGCTATTATCTTTCATTGAGAAGTTAGATTATTATCTCTGTTAAATATTATGATGTGTGATTATAATGTTACTTTCGGGAAAGATTTCTTTCCCTGACCTACATGTTCGGTAGAACAGATAAAACCTCGTAACACCTCAAGGATACATAATTTACAATCAGTGATATCGAATAACTTCATGTAGAAGTATTACTTCTCTCACGTTATGCCGTCATACGGATGACGGGCAGATCGTCGATAGAGTTTAATATACCGATGAATTTACCCTGGATGATCAATAATTATCTTATCCATTAGTGGTGCAAACGCGAAATTGTGATAGTCGTAATAATCATGATAGTCTCGCGCCAACGAGAATCACCCTGACACGCTTTCGAAATTAATCTATCGATTATTAATTTGTTAATTAATAATTACTTAAGTATTAATAAATATTTAAGTAATATTCAAAACGCGTTTATAAGGGAACAATTGCAAAGGAACTCTTTCGCGTTCCTTTATTTCGGCGAACGCGCTCTTTTGCGTTTATTTACAGTATAAATTTTTAAATTAACGCTCGTAGCACGTTGCGTGAGGTCGGATCCAGGCCGAGCGAACGCGAACGAGCGTGAACGAACAGCTCGCTATATACAGGGAATACGCCGCGCCGGTGCGCGGCGCCGTTCGTCCTCATTGAAGCGAATTTGTTCGTTCGCGTTCGCTCGTTTAGTCTGAATCCGGTTTAAGATAACCGTGCATGTCGCTATTTCTGGCTCGGCACGGATACTCCAAAGTGACTCCCACTTTCGATTCTCTCGACGTCCGGCCGCGCTCATCCAAACCAGTTTCGCTGTCTTTCCTCATTCGAATTAGCGGCGACAGCGGCGGCGGCGGTGCCGGCGGCGAATGTGTCCACACCGTGTGACGAACCGCCTCCTATCCGTCACCGGGCCGCTCGCTGTCTTATCGAGCAGCCAGATCGACGAAGGTAATGCAGGTCGCGCGATACGCGCGTCTCGTTTTCCCGCTGACGTTACCGACCTGCCTCAAATTACGCGCGAGGCGCGATCCACGCTGCGAATAAGGACACTGGACGATCAAGAGCGGATAAATAAAAATCGCACCGCGATTCTCTCGGCAATCTGGACTGCAGTCCACTTTAACACTACAAATGCTTTGAAGCATTCTTCTTCTTCTTTTTTTTTTTTAATGAAGCGAGAAGAACGTTTCAAAGCATTTGTAGCATCAAGTGGACTACCAGCCCTGAACACATATTATGGAACTTTTTAGAATGGATCCTGATCGGAATTATTCCGTTTTTCCTAGGAAATATAATAAAAATCTAGAAAATATTTATACTATTCCGACCGGAATCCATTCCAAAAAATTCAATATATAATACTCTGTTTCAAAAATCAGGAATCTGTAAGAGGGCGGAGAGTCAAACTTCTCTTGATCCGCATCTAGGTAGAGTAGATCTGCTTCCCCATAAACTAACGCCATCAGGCTAACCACGTGTGGTTTGTGATTCGCAATTCGCCGAGTTTACATTCGTTGTTTATCATTTATGCCGACTCGCCAACGATTTTTTCACGAGATCAAAGAGCGCGAATCATCACGAATCAGTATTAATCGCGTACAGAGTTACGTCATACAAATAATAAACTACAAATCGTGCGAAGAGTTCATACTGGCAAATGACGAATTTCTGCGAATTGCGAATCGCGCATAGTGTGGCGCTAGCTTAAGACTTTCGATTTCGATTGTTGATTCGAAGAGAGAAAGTGACGCGGGAATGATTTTGGAGTAAACGCGTGAGGAAAGAGCATCAAGAGCTTATTTACGCGATGGTCTTTCGATACGTCGTAACGAAGTAAAAAAGAAAGAAGAAGGAAAGACACCATGGCTTTTCTCATTTGGACACTCGATATTTCTGTTTTCCGCTGTAGTAGTTCTTTTTTGTAACGTTCCGACTTGGGTTTCTATATGACTCCCTTGTAACACAGCTTCTCTCGAAAAAAAAATGTTAATCGCGCGAGCTATTTTACATCGCAGTTTCGCAATAGCTCTGATTGAGTATGGAAATGTATTTGACACCGAAAAGAACCGGTTTGCGCGCATGATCGCGCGCTCCAACTAATCTTATACGCGATGCCACATGCTTACGCGTACGGCGCGTAATAGAAATTGACACTATGCTAGCCGTTAACGTTGTAGATCATTGACGGAACGATTTGGTAATAGCGGGACACTTAGGCGTATACACTTTTCGTGCAACGAAAGCGGACGTTGAAAGGCAGCACCGAGTTATCTCTTTCCGTGTGGCGTAAGACGGGAGGACGGATGTACATAGTACATTAGCGCCACACAGCGTTTCTCAATTTTCTGATTTCGAATCTGACAGGCCCTTAATTACGACACGTCCGTGAACGCGTTGCATTTAAAAAGAAATCGATGGATTTAGTCGTCTAAGGTGATTCTCTGAAACGGTGAGTTACCAAAGACGTGCCATCCCCGTTCCCCGTCCGCTTCGCTTCGGCCCAAACCGAAATGGTGAAATTGGCCCCAAAAGCCCGTTACGCAACGAGGAAACGTTAGGTCGAGAGGGACCTGTTGACCAACGTCGGAAACATTACGTACCGTATTATATTCACTGGAGTATTATCCACGACGTGGCTCAGAAACGAAAGAGAAGCCTGCAATTTGGCTGAAAAAATTCTCTATAAACTTCAAACTACTTTACAAGAATGTTACGCACTAATGAGTAATCAAGTTTAAGTTGAGCTAACTTAAACTACATAATGAATTTATTCTAAAAAGTTTAAGATAAAAGAGAACGACAATGCAAGGCAAAAAGCAAAATGATACGATAAATATAAAAAGAAAAACGGTTTAAATATTAGAATACAATAATTCGAAATTTTCTCGCGTGTACGTTTGCGGATTAGAAACTAAAATACTCCTATCTGCGACGATGTCGAAGGATAAACATACTCGAGAAAGTCAAAGATGAGCCGTCTCGAATGAAGGGAGAAAAAGAAACGAAGAAATATGTCACGCGTACCCTCCCTCCCCCTATTTCTCTCTTCCCTCTCTCCCTCTCTCTCTCTCTCTCTTTCTCTTTCTCTTTCTCTTTCGCACGCACGACGATTGTCGAGAGAATGTTATAAGTATAATTTTGTGGCCTAACAGAGAAAGATATTCGTTTTGTACGCGAGTATTTTTATATCGGGGGCAAGAGAGCGAAAAGAGAGGGGGGGAAAGGGAGGAGACGGCAAGTGAAAATAAACTGTTGCAACAGTTTGTCCGCTCTCCCCTTCTTTTCCACTCCTCGCTCTTCCTCACCCCAAGTCACCTTCGCCCCGGCGATAAGTGCTGCCGCAAGGGGTTGTGGGTGGATGACGGAGATCAATAAGCGGTGACATACTTACCGAGTAAACCTGGCCCAGTTTCAGCGCGACCTCATTCCATCGTTCTTCCCTTCCCCTTCTTCTCCGCCGTCCGCCATCCACTTCTGCTTCGACCCTCGTCGCGCGCTTCCTTTTTACCCTCTCCTCTCTCTCTCTCTCTCACTACTTTTTCCTATACCTGCCGCTTCTAACCCTTTGACGCACGATAAATTTCTCACCTTAGTAAAGTAACGTTAGAAATTGTATGCGTGTTAGATCATAAATTTTATCTTTTAACCTGAAAACTTTAAT
This sequence comes from Temnothorax curvispinosus, assembly GCF_003070985.1. Lineage (NCBI taxonomy): Eukaryota > Metazoa > Arthropoda > Insecta > Hymenoptera > Formicidae > Temnothorax > Temnothorax curvispinosus. The sequence goes on from NW_020227354.1 coordinate 9,755, forward strand.
TATACTATTATTATTATTATCGTCACATTGTTACGTAATATCTAACTTGATATCGCTCTTTGCACATTACTCGCGCGATTTATTATAACTTCAAGATAAAATATGATTTTCGATGAGGTATAAACATGGTCCCGCAATTAAAGTGATATTAAATTACGCTTTTACTCGTGGGCGTTTTCCATACGTAGATATCAGATCTAGCTCTCAGTAAGCTAACGTTATAGAGAAATAGGAGTAATTGAGAAGTATCGCAAGATTAACTCGTATAGGATCGCTTAGATCGCGGCTGATCGCAAATTTGATGGACGACGAATCAGTTCGCCGCGTAACCGTCAATATCTTGTCATACGAGAATGTTACTTAAATTATATATGGTTCACAGCGGAGATCGTCGTTTATGTAAACACAACCGCGTGGGACTTATTTTGTAAATTAGATCGGGATCTTAAGACTCGGTGCGCTGTCTACCGAAGTCCAAGTTGCGCAGTCTGACCTAATTACCATTCGTATCACATTCGGAAGCTTCCATTTGCATGTAACATGTAAGCGCTTTATCAATATGTATTTTTTTCCATCCTTTTGATCCGATAATAAGTTTCACTCTATTTATAGATACATAGTGGGGGAGGAGTAAAATATGCGATGACCTAAAAACATCATTCTAACGCTATAATTACAAAAGCTTAACTTTACAGCCCGCCAGGATTTATTCCGACTGCAAGTTTTTGCGGAAAAAAATGTCATTAACGCAAATCGCTCAAAGAGACTCTGTTATTAGTGCTGGATACCGCGCAGGATCTTCGATCGTACGCTACGTGGAAAGAGTCTGACCTTTAAATCCGTGACACGGTTAAACCTTCCGTTGCACTGAGCGAGTGTGCGCTCTTGATTCCGAGAAAAGTATTTATTTATTTATATTGTCGTCGCAGAACGTGCTCGTAACGTGAGAAATTTGAAATTAGAAATATGTAGGCCTTTTTTCAAAGAAAATCTTTGAAACTGAAACGTGGTGCTTTACGGTTATTTATCTCTCCCACTTTTTCGTTATACATTTACTTAGCGACAAGTGCAATTATAATTTCTAGCTTATTTGACAAGTAATAGGGGAACCGCGACCGATATAGACGCAAGATGAGGGTCGTTAAAACGCTTGAACATTTGTGGTGAGGGTACGAATCCTTGACTTTCGGCTAAGGAACACATAATGGTGCTCGCGTCCCTCCGATCTCGTCCATCTCGAGATGGCGTTTTCGGTAAGGGAGATAAGTCCGGTCGTAATTACGCCGATCATTAAGCAAGTCGGACGAGCCGTTTTTACTCGGAATAATTATGCATTCATTAGCTGCCGACCGGCCCGCGCCCTCCTCTCGCATCTTCGCCGACTGTTTATCAGATATTGCGAAACGGCGCGCGCGGCGGCGGGGCTCGCCTGTCTCGACGTAGGAAATGACGTAGGGTGAAAAACATAATTGGCGACGTTATCGCGTTAATTCGACGATACGGTCGCCCGTCACGCACCGGACCGCGAATCGTTTCGTAATTAGTTAAATTTCGATCGGCGCGGAATCGTCGTTGATCCCGTGCGTCGCGTCGCGCGTCGGCTCGACCCGCCCGAATGTAGTGGCGCTGTGCTTCTCGTGAACGCAAATAATGCATTAAACGCGGTCGATTTTCATCAGGGCAGGACAGAACGGTCGGTGGATAAACAACGAGTCAACACCGGCGATGCGGCCGCAGAAAGGCGCGCAACTCGTCCTCCCCGTGACGAAACGCTCGGCTGCGCTAAAGACTGACCTTGAATGTACTTATCTACCGATGGGAAAGACTGCTCACGAGTGGTTGCTACGCGTGTTTACTCGGCTTGTTCTGAATAATTTCACAGCTTGTATGTGTGTATCGCATGCAGATGCCGTACCGCATGAGCGTCGTAAGCGAGACGAAGCGATCCTTGGAGCTTCTGAAACCTATAGATCGAATAGGATATAGGCAACATAGCAACGAGGTATAAAGTCTAAAGCAGAAAATACGTAGATGCGTAAAATATAATAGACAAGCGCCCGAGACTGCTGAAATTGAACTCGTGTAAAATTCTGTTGAAATGTTCAGTTAATTTTGATGATGGATTTTTCGTTTGGTCTGGTTCAATTTTTGCTCTAAACTGAACTGTCAATACATCAATAGTTTCAAAATTACATATGACTGCAAAAGCAAGAGCTCGTGCGTAATCATCGCCGCTTGTAGTAAACAACTGCCCGCGCGCCGACCGCGGGGCGGCCGCATCTCGCCGCGCGCTTGGATTTGGCGGAGGGCGGGCTAATACGGCGATTTTTAATCATTAATAACTCGTCAACTATTGCGAAAATTGCAAAATGGTACATGACTTTTTCGACTCAGTTTGGCTCGCTCTATCTAAATATGAGAAAAGTACCAAGAATTCAGGGGCACCCTGTATATACATATACATACTGATATATCTGTAGATCTGTAGCTACATTAGGTAAACTACATGGTGAAGTGGTTCTTTTAGTCATTCTCTTGGGAGCCACACATCTTCTCGGATCGTCGCGACGATTTAGACGATGGTCCAAACCGATCCGCAGTTGCCCGGATTTGGTCCAGTGGAAGTATAGTCTTTCAGCGATTGTGTCTGTCCCTATATCTCATCACGACTCGGTCCTTAATCGAAAATCCATTACGAGAGAGGCCGCGAGTGACCCGCACGCGTGGCGCATACGCACGCACGCATATGCAGACACACAGGGAAAGGCGCCCTCGGTCCGGTCCGCGCGAGCTTGTCTAACAGCGAGAGCGCGCGCTCCTCTCTCGCGAGCGCGCGCGGAGAACTGTGTCAAGGGCAGAGGCGACGCGAAGGGGCGGCGGAGCCGAAACGAGACGATGCGAAATGAAACGAGAGTTTTACCTGCTCTGCCCCTGGCACTGCCTTGGTCGTCCGTGTCTGCCAGCGAATCCCGAAATCTTGCCTTCTCCCGCGCTCCTTCCCATTCTTCTCCTGCTGCGAAATCTCTTCTATCTCCATCCGCCTACCATTCTCTGTCATTTCCACGCCGCATCAAGATCATCGACGCGTCGGGTCGTACGTTCGTCGGCGAGTCCCTTTGCACACGTCATTGGAAGAAATGAGAATTATTAATCACGTGTCGACCGCGTCGGTCCGTCACGGGCACATTGTTGCGGTCCGTAGAAATTAGGGATAGCCTGTGCTTGTCCGAAGTGGAAGAAGGATGCCAAGTTTAAATAAGATTAAATTGGCTATACAGTATACACCCAGCAATATCACTAATGTTGGCGTAACAGTACGATAATACAGTGGTCCCCGTAAAACGCGTATAAAATGAATCGATCCGGACAGAGTCGGTGAGATACGCCCGTATAGCTCGCGCGAGCATCATTCCCGAGGAACGGAAAGTCATAAGAAAGATTCGTTGTTCACCGTCATCTTTATTCACTTTCGTCTGCGTACATTAAAATCAGATCATGAACCTCCGCTCGACCTCCGACCCTCCGGGTTGGAATTTGGATCAAGGAGGGCTCTCTGTGCTCAGTGAGCGTGACGCCTTTATGGAGCTTACACCATAGAGATATAAGAATAGAGTGCGCGAGTCATATGCTAGCACGTAAGAGGCTGCGATATAGGAATAGAAAAAGAACGCTGCATATAGGCCCTTTCTGTCTTTGTCTACGCGTGCATGCGAAACAAAGACAGGAGGGGCCCATGCGCAGCTTTCTCTTTCTATTCTGCGCAGCTTTCTCTTTCTATTCCTATATCGCTTTTTCAGCTCGCTCGCGCACTCTATTCTTATATCTCTATGGCTTACACACGGAACGACACCCGCGCTCGAAGTCTATAGCGAATCGATCGCGCCAACGGATCGTTATCAATCTAGGACCGGTTTCGTCGACGTGCCTAATCGTCATTTATGATCGATCCCTTGTCTCTTTCCAGGTTTTAAGATAGGAAGCTCGGAGAAATTATTTGTGGCAATAAATAAAAGACAGCACTTATTCATACAGTCTGGAACTAAAAAACAAACGTTTAAAAAACGTATGTTTTTTGCGTAATAAGGATAGAAGTAACAAGTTATACTAGCTATAGTAGGTTACTAAATCGCCGACGAGTCATAATGAGTATTATTCTATGGACATGAGTCACTCTTGCATTTCTAGGGTATCGGTTAGGTTAATAACGGTTGCAGCAATAACGGCGATAAAATTACATAAATACTGATTGACGCGTATTTCACGTATAATCGTTTCGTACACTCGTAGACTCTTTGCTACTCTTTGGTTCGTATCGGCCGTATTACGCCATTTTTCGCCGAATGCGTTGTCCCGATTTTTAGCTGCATTTAGTCGCCGAAATCCATAATTATTTTGCATGATTACATGACGCAAACGTTTTAGGCGCTGAAACAGTTATGGGTCAGTAGAAGTGGATATCAGTCAGCCGGAAATTAGTTTATACCCGACTTTTCTTAGCGGAATACGCACGAGGCCGTGCGCTGCAGAAAGGGAACGCGATGCCACCTTGCAGAAGTATGCACGTACGCAACGCGTATTTACGGAATTCATTCTGTTTTGCTCGCTATTAATTCATCAAGTAATAACTTATCCGCATCTCCCGAGAAATTCCGATCCTGCCTAGATCTTTTGGGATTTTAAGCAACGTAATTGCGTGAAAAGACTTCGACGAGAATTCATAGCAGGCTTTGAACCATGAATGGAATCATGCGAGTTCCTCCATTGATGTTTTAATCGTTTTTACACATGCCACATACAATCTAATTTTTTTATATTTATAAAAACATGAGAGAGTTACATTCCAGACAGCACCATGTCTAAATCGACATAAGACATCTTTTAGACATCATATTATAAAAATATCTTTAAGACGTCTTATGTTTTGATTTTGAATATGCGTGCTGTCTGGGATCATATTACGAGGTACACGTATTACCGTAAAAGAGAGGAAAATCATTTATGTTCTTTAAGATTTATTTCGGCCAAACAGACTTACGTTCAAGTGAAGGTATAGCTACCATAAATTAACGTTTTATGTTATAAGTATGTACGTTATTATATCACACGTGCGTGGAAAGTGGCCCATTCCGCGCGCGGTATCTGTGCGACAAATAGCCAATTTTCCACGCGAGAAATTCCCCACTCGAACCCGTGCAGGAATGAGATATTTCCGCACGCAGTGGGGAATATCTCATTCCTGCACGGCCTCGAGTGAGAAATCTCGCGCGTGCGGAATCGGCCATCCGTCGCACAGATGATGCGCGCGCAATAGGCCACTTTCTACGCACTTTGTAATATAAAATAGGGTGTATAACACGTGCGGGTTGAGAATTGGACACGCGTGCGGGTGATCGCACTCGCCTTCGGCTCGTGCGTCCACTCCGCACCCGTGTCCAATTCTCAACTTCCCGCACTTGTTACACAAATAACTATTATATCACACGTGCGTGGAAAGTGGCCCATTACGCGCGCGCCATCTGTGTGACAAATAGCCAATTCCATACACGAGTCAAAACAGTGCGGTAATGTAACATTACCGCACTGTTTTGACTCGTGTATGGAATCGGCCATCCGTCGCACAGATGACGCGCGCGCAATAATGGGCCACTTTCCACACACTTTGTAATATAAAATAGGGTGTGTAACACGTGCGGGATGAGAATTGGACACTCGTGCGGGTGATCGCACTCGCCTTCGGCTCGTGCGTCCACTCCGCACTCGTGTCCAATTCTCAACTTCCCGCACTTGTTACACAAATAACTATTCCTTACGTACCTATACAGATATAAGTACCTAACGTTATTGACTACGATGGGCGCGAGAGAGCCTCGCTTGTCCGAGCCGCATGACAAAGTAAATCGAAATCGAGTGATACAATACCAGGTGGAATTGGGACAACGGCGATATATACGACCGCGCAGAGGTTTTGTTGCGGTACGCCTTTTTTCACTCGGCGAGCGACGCGGATCTCTCGGGCGCGAGCGAGCGACAGAGAAAGAGAAACAGACACAAAAGTGGCTGAGTGCATCGAAGCGAAACGCACGCACGTCTCGACACCGCGTTTCATCGTATGCACGCCGCCCGGCATACGTCTCTTCTCGGCCGCGACTCGGTGGATGCCGAGACCCGTAGGGACAAAGGAATCCCGGTACGATTTCTTCCGGAAGATGAACTTCCTTCTGCTTCTCACACTCGCGTCCGCTCCGGTAATGAAAGCGCGGCTGCTCCATAAAATTTCGTGTCCGACTTGCGTTAACAGCAGATCGATACGAAATACATTTCGATGCGGCAGCCACTTCGATCGTCGCGTCACGGAGAACGACAATTTATTTATGCCGTATGGAGTTACACTGTTAACGCTGTTAAGACGGTTACGAGACAATCTTTTTTCCCTCGATATTAAAATTTAGAATCTTCATTAATTTTTACAATTGCAAAATTTCAAACGTTGACACGTCGAAAACTAACGAATAAAATATAAGCCCTATTGCTTACTTGATTTCAAGTAAACTTTAATTTTACGACAACTTTTCATTTGAGGTTTAGCTAGCAAGATGTTTAATATCGAAAATCCATAAATTGCAAAAAAAACCCTTGGTGCTCGATGGAGTTTTTGTTATGAAAAATTCCAACGGATAATGTCAACAATAGCGGAGCATTTTTTTTAACGGGCACTCGCGTGCGACGGGATGCGACGTATAACGGGTTTTAAAATTGCTGCGATTTTCGGCTAAATAGCAACCTTATTTTGTTTTCTTTGTGTCGCGACGAGAGCATCACATGGAGAAGCCAGAATTAGGACAGTGGGTGTAATTATTACGAAGGGTCTTGTGTTGGCGAGCCTTTTTGCCTCTCTTCACGAGCCACGGGAACGTGGAGGAGCGCATCGGAGTGGAACGCACCGCGTCTCGACACTCTCGGTATTATATTTAATCTGCGGGTACGCAAAAGAAAAAGAAAGAAACTGGAATCGCGCGATTTAATGCCGCGTACTAAATCTCAATTGGAGTCACATCCGCTTTCTGCGTCTTTCGTCGTCTATTACGCTCGCTGTACTGAGAACAGCAATTTTTCCCGGCAATTAGAATTATGTTATTTCGTTAGTTCCGTCGTCCAATAAGGTAGACAAACGTTTCGATAAAGACGTAAATATTGACCTCAAAAGCCCTAATCGAAATATCTTTCCTGTTTGTTTTCTGCAATGAGTTAGAAGTTGAAAAAGAGCTTTATTATATAATACAAGAAGAATATAATTCTAAAAGTAAAAAAATTGGATTAATATTAATTTTTTATTTATATTTAACATTTATTAAACGTATTAGCAACGTATTTTATTATTTCGTAAATTCTAAACTATCTTAACCGCATTACATGCAAATTAAAACTATTCAGAACTACGCAAAAATGTTTATCTTTTTAATTTATTCATAAGTGGCCACGAGTGTCGGCTACATCGAGAACGAGTGGGTAAACAAATGCGAATGCTCGTCTGAAACATTCACGTATATAGCCTTCCACATGGGACATGGACGCGTGTCCTGCGTCTTACGTTTTACATATATTCGCGCGACGATATATTTTCGTCTCCGACGTTCGTTCGCTCCGAAAATATTTTTTCACGCGGAAAAGAAGAAGTGCGCAAAAGAGAAGACGCGCTCTTCTGCGCCACTGTCTTCTGCGTTTCTTTACCGAAGTATTCGCGGCACGGCGAGTACACGCGCGCGCGCAATGTTTAAGGCTCTACCTGTTATATTCCGTGGCGTGTCAGCCTATTTATATCGGCCTAGATTCCACTTTTACATCGCGAGCCACAGGTATACGCGCCCCGAGGAACACCGGCGAGCCGCGCGATTCCCTCTCATGATAAGCGCGCGATTAATTTTTGCGAAGCTGCACCCTCGCACCCGGCAAGCGCGTTTCACGCGTGCACGCGCACGTCCCTCTCCGCCATCCTCCACGGTGAAGTTACGTCGTTTACTGGTTCACGTAGCGCACATGAAACGAGACGTTGCGTTTTTGCACAAAGGGACGATCGTAATTTCACACCATCTTGAGAATTCGTATCTACAGTTATTTAAGTATATATTCAGATGGCAAAAACGTCTAAACGATAGACGACTATTATTAGATAACCGAGAGTTGTTACAGTAATTATTGGATGTTGCCATTAAGTGTATCGCGGATAATAAAGTTCACGCAGGATTGAGTGATTAGCCGTGATTAGTCCGAGAATCGTATAATTGCGAATCAGGATAAAAATTTCAATCAAATTATTCTATAATTTTAATAACATATACTGTGATTATAAATAATCTTTGTTAATTTGATTGAATAAATTAATCATCTAACTGTAAGTGTTGATTAATTATACGTAGGACATATAAACTATATAAATGCCCGAACATATTATGAAAAATATTTCGCAGTGACTCTAAACTTTCGAAGTAAGTGATAAATCATCCCGAAAAGCAGAAGAGGAAAGGTATCTCTTTTTAAGAGAAATTTCTCTAAACTTTTTCTCGTGCTTTTGTTGTCGACTGTACCATGAGATTTAGAGAAACGTCTCGTGAACCGGGTTCGTTGCCCTGCGTTACTTTTTACCAGTGTACGACAAAGGGTCGAAAACGTGTGCTATATACCTGCGATGATTTAGAGCTCGATGGAAACCTTACATGCCGGCTCGCTTTAGCGATTCATCGTCAATTATTTTATCACGCTACTTATTTGGACGTTTTACGAGTTCCACAATCGGAAGATACGTACGAAGGTACGGCCGCGACTGCGATTTCCTGGTATCGATACGTTGTCTTCCGTTGCGTCACGCGCAGGATCGGCGCGCAAACCGACCGGCCGAGCGCGTTCTCGCATACCGCTCGGAAAACATTATATTTTCCCACGTCGGCATCCATCGAGCACGGCCTACTTGGCGCAGCGTAAAAAGGGCTCGGCTCTAAATCGAGAGCAAGTTTACACGGCGACCATCGCTCCGCTCTAGCTTTTACGGTACCAATACTGGCGGACGAGTGAACCCGGCAAACGTCCCGGTTCCGCGAATGCGCGTCCAAAAATCCCGCGCGCGTCCAATCGCGCTCGACGATTGGATCTGACATCCACTTCATTTGCTGTCACGTCTGCAGTCGTGCGGTAGTCGAGCAGTGTAGTTGGCATCGTGAGAGTTATTGGCATCTCGCCGCGAAACACTTTTGCAAATTTCTCGCGCTTCTTGAAGAGGTAAAGAGGACTTGTTCGATAACGAGAACATTCCTGTTCCCTCAATCCGATTCAGATACACGTTAAAGTAATGAATAAAAAAAGAAGCATGCATTTGGCTGCTTGAGAATCCGGTTATCCGTCCAATCGCGAAACAAGGGCGTCCTGTTTTGTACGCGATATTTGAAGTACTCCAATTATTCCAATAACTGAATCTCATAAACGATGAGACTCCACGGCGAATTGGATGCTCAAGATACCGCAGAATTCCGGACCCGCAAAGTGAGTCCGTATAGGGAGAGTTCACGCTTTCGTAATTACTTTTATGGTTTTATGACAAAGATAGCGTTGTCAAGTACAAGGAACTATCGCCGGAAAAATTTTTACGAAATTACAGCATACGGACGTGCAAAACTAAATTCATCGCATTAAACTCGATAACAACGGCAGACACAACATTGCGCGCGCACGCAGTGCGACTTTTTCGAGCCGGTCTCTCCGGGGTTCTCTCGACGCGCGCGAGGTGCAGCGTGCAGCGTGCAGCCAGGCATGCGGTGCGGGGGCTTTCGTGCGTGGAATAGGCTCAAGGCCTGTGCCGCGCCGGTGTAACGCCAGAGTAACCGACTACTTACGGCATACTACTCTGCCTACTGCTCACTGCCGGTATACACAGGCCCCGAGGAGAGCTACCTGCTCTCCCAATCGGTGATCGATCGATCGAATCCGACGAGATCGGGGACTCGAGGAAAGATGCGCGCGCGTAGAACGCCGTTCATCTCTGCGATCTTTGCGTGCAGGCACGTCCGGTAAAACGTCATCCCGTGGAAGCTCTTTTATACATGCAACAAGTATATATATTAATTTATTTATTTAAGTATTGCGACGTTAAAGTTAATCCTTCAACCTGTGGGTGATTCTGCTTGTAAATTTGTACAAGTAACAGACGTTCTACATTGTTTGGAAAATATTAATTGAGTTCTATACTGATCGACAAAGTTGTCTATAATTAGATTATTATTAACTGAAAAATGTTTCTTCTGTTATTGAGAAGAACTCCTTGCACGATTGAGGTCTTTATAATGTGCTAAAAACGAGAAACAAGAGTGTGGCATTCTTGATATTTCAAAGAGATTATTCGGGAATATTTTTTCAACTGCGTTTGAGGAAAAAGAATATATAGGATATATCTTTTTTCTGGCTCCTAACTAGTTATCGCTAAGTAAAACAAAGTACGCGGAGTGAATCATCAATAGGATTATCCTTGCGCAGTGCGCGTTCTTGCGGATACCACCTTATAAGTAGGTACGCATTTACAATACACGTGCCAGTATATTACACGCGGAAGACGGATTTTGTGTGAATTTTTTTATTCAATATAATGTTAATTCTTTCTAGATATTAAACTGTGAAACGCAATGTACTTATACATATATTAATGGAAGACTATGTTAGATTTAAATCATCCAAATGTCCCATATGATTACCAAAAACCTAATCGTCGGTCTACCCGATCATAGTCTTTTAGCTCCCGTTCCTGATTACTATATCATTATTTGAGAAATATGTGAGATACGCTATATACATGTATATTACCCCGGAACTATATATATTTTACGAGGGAGAGATTGCATTTGACCTTAAGAGATAAACCTCGAACTGCGTTGTGCTTATTATTAGCCGTTTCACAGATCGTAATAATGAAAAATAATATCTGAAAATAGACGGGCATGATAATTTCTAGATTCGTAACGTCGTAAATTTTATTCTGACATAGCACTCTCGCGCATTTCCGCACGCCGCGGGAGTGCGGGTGCGTAGCATACTTCTTGCCGTTCGATATGCATTAATTGGACGGTAAGACCGAGCACATTTCCCGCGCACAAGCGGAATTCCAGTCTAGTAACCATACGTGCGATTGCCGGTTTAAACCCTTTAAAATATTTTCTACGACATGATAATACGACCGGCCCGTACATCAAACATTTTTCTACAGTCAGGGGTTTACATCGACTATTTGTTCATTGTTCTCGTCATCTACTGAAACGATCGTGGGACTCGATCAAATTATGGCAACGAGAGTTTAATCACGAACCATTATCTCGGAAAAGGAAGAACAATCTAAAAAGACATAATAAAAATTAGCAGATACTTTTATCAAATACTTAATATTTTAATAAATATTTGACGTAAATTATTAGTTTATGTATGCGAAGAACAAAATATTTTATCTGATTGTTTTGATGAGTTCGTCGATTATTCCATAATAAATTACTTTTTATTTGTAACCATTATTTGACCAAATTTTAGACGTTTAAGGGGCTACATCCACCTAGAGGCTCGAAAAATAGGTCGAAATTCAGATTTTTTTTT
>NW_020227354.1:21773-35066 GCF_003070985.1 Temnothorax curvispinosus
AAAAAAAAAAATCTGAATTTCGACCTATTTTTCGGGTCTCTAGGTGGATGTAGCCCCTTAAATTATTAAATTTAAAATAAGGGCGGCAGTGTGGTCTAGTGGTAGAGCGCCAGACTCGTAATCTGAGGAACCAGGTTCGAGTCCACTAGAGCCATGAAGCATGGAATGTTTTTCCGATAGCTGCGCCCCTCCGTGCAAGATAGACTCTTGTGCGGAGAAAACTGGGCTCCGTCTTTCGGAAAGAGATGTTAAGCCGTTGGTCCAAAGGGTTGAAGTGAGAGGAGAAGGGTAGTATTGGTAGTAGATTGCGAACCCTGCGGGGATATGCAATAAATTACGAATTTTATTAAATTTAAAATAAAAAAAGTTAAATGGTGCTAATTCATTACGATTAAGAAAGTTTTACTTCAATTCGGAGGATAAATATACGCAGTAATACAAAAAAAAATTTGATTTGCTTTTGTAATTATATTCTTTAAATATAGGTAACTTTAAATGGTAGTATTAGAAATTAGAACATTCAGTTTTATTCTCTTCGTTTCGTACCATAATTACACCGTCTAAAGATTTTCCCTCCTGACAGAACGGGGATATCGTGACAAAATTAGTTGTACAAAAAGAAGCTCGTTCTCGTTGCTACATAGTATTCGGAAAGCGCCAGATTAAGGCAATCATCTAGATCACGCGGCATTGTGAAACGAAACGATCTTTCGCGATTGGATCATCGGAATTCATAAGCGGCGCATAGATTTGAGTCATCGTACGATTGATTGTTCATCCGTGATTTTTCCCGGGAAAGATCCGCGCGAGCCCGTGTTTCTTCGCTACATTTCCCCGTTCTCGTTTACACAACGCAGGAAGGATATCAGTTTCCCGCGTGACGTACACGGCGAGGAATTGTATCAGCGGGGGAGATTTCGCGGATAAGATAGATTTTGGGATCATCCACGAGAGCCACTTATAGTTCAAGAGTGGTTTATGTAAGTCATTTTGAAATATTATGAATTTCAACGACACGCGGATATAAACTGAAGCGATACATCACTTTCAGTATAATCCCTCAAAAATTGGATCGGCATATCAAAATGAAGGATTTAGCTGCGTTAATAATTGATTTAACGTCCAAGAAAGGCAGTATCTATAAGTTTTACAATTTTATTAACTCGAGAGGGAAAAAGGGCTCTTTCATTTATCGTCCCTAATAATACTTGATAATGCGAAATGATCGCAAAACTTTCTTTCTGCGATGTAAAGTTTCCTCGGCCAATCAAATTTTGTTCTATTTTACGACAGTCCAGTCGAATAAACACCCCGAACGCAAAATGTTCTGATGTAATCGCTATGTCTATGGATGTTTTCGTAAAACCGATATTCTGTTAAATAATCTTGCTGGGGCTTACCTGTAGTTATCTGATATTTACAATAATATTATTTTTAATGCGAAGCAACAGATATCGGTGCGGCAACAGAATGATTGTGGTGTGTTTTGCAGTGTATTATTTTATGAAATCTGATAAAACAACACGCTTAACCTTTGTCCACTCCACTTCGAAAAGTCAGCAATTTGCTACCGATAGACATGTCGCTGCTCCTCGCAAATCCTCTTGCTATCCTCGCAAATATTTCAGCAACATATTTGCAATCGACGTAGGTATACACGAATACAACGTACTGCCTCAATATTCAAATTACTAGCATGCGTATTAATCGAAATGTCAAGTTGGTCACTAAGGTCTATCAATTTTCGTTGGCAAATAGAGGCTCGGCACTGAAGCGTATGGGCGTTGTGACGTCGCGTCACGAAGGAATTGGAGAGGACGAAAGAGAGGAGAGCAAACAAGCGGAGGTATAAAGCGAGGCAAGCAAAATAGCAGAGGACTACACCCCTCTAAAGGATTGTTCGAGGATTATCGCGCGACAGTATTGTCGTGCGAAATCTTAGCTTTTAATTTAAATTACGAGACCGCGTGTGAGTTTAATGCACGTGATACCATCGTATAGCAAATGCGGAGGCTTACAATGTGCAGCCTCTAACGATATAATTGCTAACGATATAATGATCCTTTCTTTCGCATCGCCAATCAACTATTTAGATTTTAATGTCATACTGATGTAGTATTCTACAGAAACATTTTTTTAATATTTGTATCTGAGAGCTATATAGTCTCACCGATAAAACGTTTTTTCGTGAGGAAAAATGACATCCTACAGTGAACGCGGATCATGATATTATCGGAGAGAGATATTGCACCTAAATGTTGCGATACGACAGCACACTCGAATTTCACGTGAACGGTACTTAAGGGAGGAAGAAAGCGAGCGAAAAGGGGAGAGCAGAGGGACGCAGTCTGACCTACAGAGAACGTATTAGCAATCGGGCAAGCGAGCTCTGTGTGACGCTTAGTAGGGGCGGGCAAGGGTGAACTGCATACATATATCGATAACACGACGTGATAACGGTGGCGGTGACGGTGACGATGACGGCAACGGTGTTGCGCCCAGATGAAGAGAGCGAGAAAGAACGAGGGGGTGAAGGGGTGGAGGTGGGAGAGGAGGAGAAGCAAGGCTTTCCGTAGGTCGCGGGATGGGACGGGGTGGAGAAGGGTGGCTACAGAAGGGCGCGGTAGCGGGAAGAAACGTGGCAGAGTGCGGTCAAGTGTACTGGGTAACTGGGTCAATGAGAAAACCGAGAAAGAGCGACGTTGTTGTCGTGGGAGCGCAAGCGCAATCGCGCGTCCGATCCCAGCCGCGTCCTCCTACCCCTTCGTTCACCCGCCTATTCCTCCGTCCACCCTCTTGCTCAAAAGTCCTTCTCGAAAAGTACCCGTCTCTGTAGTGGAACACAATTCAAATCCTCGTCTTTCTCAGACACGCCGAATCATTCATCTCCCTCACCGTACGCGACACGCGGGAAGATTCAACGGAGTGATATCTTGATATCACTCCGTTGTTTATGGGAAAAATCTTTCAAGGAAAATGCTTGCGATGTGGGACAAACACATTTATTACCGTAAATATGGGTAAACTTTTCCCCTAGATGGTTTTTTGTTTTTAAATCAGCGAGAAGATATTCGTTTTATTGACATATATGGTATTATAAAAAATGTTTTTCTGTAAATGTTTACAATATAATGGGATTTTTTATTTGTTTTTAATAATTTTATGTATTATGCGATAATAGTTATTTGTGTAACAAGTGCGGGAAGTTAAGAATTGGACACGAGTGCGGGTGATCGCACTCGCCTTCGGCTCGTGCCTCCACTCCGCACGTCCAACTTTTAACTTAACACACGTGTTACACACCCTATTTTATATTACAAATGCGTGGAAAGTGGCCCATTGCATAAAGGAGTTTTATATCACACGTGCGTGGAAAGTGGCCCATTACGCGCGCGCCATCTGTGCGACAAATAGCCAATTCCATACACGAGTCAAAACAGTGCGGTAATGTAACATTACCGCACTGTTTCGACTCGTGTGTGGAATTGGTTATCCGTCGCACAGATGACGCGCGCGCAATAATGAGCCACTTTCCACGCACTTTGTAATATAAAATGTGTAACACGTGCGGGTTGAAAATTGGACACACCCGCACTTTTTACACAAACTAGACACCACAGACGCGCGCTTCGCGCGCGCTATTTAGCTTTAACATTATGCAATTACTATTACACTATTAACTTCTTGATACACACAACTGTCAAAATATACGATGACAGCTGCAAATGAAGTAAGCGCAACGAGAGAACCAATTGGCATCGCGGAAAAGCGACAACAAAAAACTTCGAGATATGCGAGTATCGACTTAAAATGCCTTTTTTTAGAAAGGAAAGGATAACTATTATAACACGATATTTCCCAAATTTCTCAAAGAATATGCTGATTTTTGTTTTCTCTCTATATATAATATCTGTTAAATATCTTCATATTTGTATGCTTTATTTCTCATGACATTTTTGCATTTTATTATTTTTTTTTTATTCTATACTTTTTCTCGTATAATTATTCATAAACTATAATTATTTTTATAATTATTTGACCATTCAGATCTATATTTAAAAATGTCACCACTTGGCTTATTCCGAAGAAGTTTGTTTTGAAATAAGAAGCTACTTCCCTCCGTCTTCCTTTCTCTGCTATTTGCAAGACCAGCTGCTCCGAAACTGCTGCTGTTTCAAAGTTCCGTTTTTCAAAAGCATTCTTTAAAAGTATTAGCTATATATTTAGTCGCTGAGTTCGTAAGTTTATTCGGCAGCGGTTATAGTTTAATCGTTCTCCTACTCCTCGTCGAATAAATATGTATCATCAGTCACTGCTGTTCCTTCGAGTTTCAGCATCTTTCGTCTATCCTGCGTGACGGTGACAAAACGCTTGGACAGTTCGCGAAAAACGCGAATTTTTGGGCGCCTCGCACGAACGACTTTGTAAATGGGACATGGGTATGTCGCAGAAATTCTGAGCGACCTCGATTATTGGCGCAAGATACACCGAGCACGTCGATGGCTGTTGCCGATACTGCCGAAATAAAAATTGCAAAATTAACAGAAACGTGACGTGATCTCCAATCACATTTCAGAAAGAAAAGATAAACGTAATGTATTGTTATCGTGTACAATTGAACAAGAGTTTGCTATTCTTCTGTTTAAGTGTAAATTTAAGCGTAAATCCAAGCCAGTAGACTAATCGTTTCATAGTAAAATACGTATATCGATCGGCGACGAGATTATCCGTTGTCGCAACAAGTGTATGAATAATAATGTGCATACTCGTCGCTAAACGCGCCGCCGATGCCAATTCACTTTTGCCGACGTTATCGTTAATACTGTTACACGTAACAACGACAGTAAACCAACTTGCTTGCAGACAACATCGAGCGACATTAGCGTTATCAAATTCGCTATCGTCGTGCGCCGCGTTTTATCACACCTATACCGATATTTGTACTGCCTGCATCCCTCTTTAAAAATATTTCGGTGTCGTCAAGTCTCTGGCGTGTCGTGTTGCCCGTCTCCTCCGTCTCGGATAGGCAACATAACAACCCTCTTTCATTGCGCGGTTCTAAGTTGTCGCGTCGCGTCGCGTCGCTTGGAATAAACGCCGCGTCGATGTTCGCGCACGCGCCAAACTGGCCTGTGTGAGTGCCGACACTTCACTGTTCACACTTACACACACACACACACACACATGTGCAACGAATACACGCATGGGGATCCACCCGAGCGCCAAGCAGTACAAGGTGGTCCAAGTGCATCGGGTAAATGGGTCAAGCGAATTGATTCACACTAGCTGGCAAGCCGCGCTCCATGTCTCTCGCCATGCACAACAAAAACAATATAAAACGCGCCATGGTTACAAAGTAAGAGCTAAGCGAGACACGCACGAAATGCAGTTCGCGGAAAGCGTAAATATGAAAATCGCATTAACGGGTACCGATCTTGTATCTTGTCTTAGGAAAAAAATCATAAAACTTTAAGCATAAAATCATAAAAAGAGATAGCGAGAGAAGCTCTTACTATCCCGCAACTCCGCGACGAATAAATTGCGTTTTGCCACATTTGCTGTCCCACGATTTGTATATACACATATTTTTATGCATTCGATTGGGGAGACCTTGTCCTTTTGATGATAAACTGGTCTTCTGATTTTAGATGTAGTTTATCTAAATTAAGCTATCGTCTTCATAAAAATATATTGGAGACAGAAATATTTTAGTTCCTTTTACGCGAAAATTGTGTTTAAAATTTAGAACAAAGTTTTCTTAATAAATTTTTAAATTATATCGAGAATAACCGTAAAGGAAATTTATGCCAATACTATATGAATGTGCGATTCGATAAATTTTGATACATGCATAATTCATAATTTCAGATAATTCTGGAGATCAAAATTTTTGAAAATTTCTTGCAGATATCAGTTTTTACTTCAAACTTAAATTTACCTAAAAAATAATGTTTGATTGTCGCTTCCTCTTTTAGTCATAAAAGCACATTCATAGTTTTGGGATAAGAGGAACGATATGACGCTTCAACTGAAATTTCTGGACTTCGTAACTTAATAACGAGCGAAAATTACGTGCATTTCATTTTTAACGTTACGTCGTCAAGCGAAGATTTATCTAGTATTACGAATACGTGTTATCATAACTTCGTTCAGTTATCATCGATGCCTCTCAAAACGTCTTCCGGCAAGAACCCGACGGAAACTTATGCGTGCGATTGCCTTATCACGCAGAGCAAACATTGCAGTTACAATGTTGCATGGTTGTTGCGTTATGAGCGCGAGGCGTATTTATTTTCGTGTGAATTACCAAATTGATGTCATAATAATCTATTAGCATAGCTTCGCGGGAGGGAATTGATGACCTGGACTCTCGCAATGTACGTGCATTACAATTAACCCTTGATTGTCACATAGGGTCAAAGCGACCCAATTTTTCAAGTAATATATCTTAAGAGTACTATGTTTAATTTTGAGCAAAAAACATTGAAAAATGAAAGTTATGATTTTTTTCTCAAAATGTTTTTTTCCTAAACTTACATTTAAAAAATTTTTTGCATGATGCTACTCAAAAAGTTAATTTTTATAATAAAAATACATTCTACAATGTTTAAACTTCATTCTAGAATTTTTTACGATCCACTTAAACTGTTAGTTTTTGAACAACAGCTGCTTAAAAATTGGTTGGGGTCAAATTGACCCTTGTGACAAACGTTTTCGAAAAAAGAGGTGTGACAACTGTGAATTAATGCCACAATTTAAGTAGTTTTCACACGTAGTAAAATACGAATAAAATATATAATATTATATAGAAATATAAAACGATGTATTCAAAGCATATCGGTTTGGCGAAAGCCAAAGGTGCGCATCGCGAAAAATTCATAACGTTTAAAAAGTCAGTACATGACGCCAATATCAGAAGATATTATTCAGGTGTAATTGTTTGAAACACTTGAAAGAATCTTCACGTAACGTTAATGCTTATTATATCGACATGAAATAAATTTATTTTTTTTATTTCGACCTCAGTAATCTCAGTAACCCTTTTTTCTAACTAATTGTAAGTTCACTAAGAGAAAACTTTTTTTTTTAGATATAATTATATGTATATAACTTGTTAAGTGCGAAAGCTTAAGATACATTGTTTCGCATTATTACACGTGACAGGATTTCTAGAAAATCTTTTTTTCGCGATGCAGACAGTTTGCGATCGAAATATGGTGAATGGAAACTTGATTGCATCGCAAGTATACCTTTGTCGCAGGTTGTATCGACTTTGACGTTACCTCGATCCATACACCGAGAGTATTGAGATAAAGTCTTGCGCTCAAGTCTTGCGTGTCCGCATGAAACCAGCTCGGATGCCGTTATACAGGGTGTCCTATGACTCAAGGTCCATACATTAAGGGCGTGTTATTGAAGTCATTTAGAGTTGAACATGTTTAATAAACATATGTCTGTAAATGCTTCCTAACAGAACTACAACCATTGAAAATTGATGTAAATATTTGAAACATTTGGCAAAACTTAGGCCCATATTCTCAGTTCATTTTTATCAATAAATGCACGCATTTATTTCTGAGATTCCTATAGTATATGATATGTAACTAAGAATACAGGCCTTTGTATTAAATCTGCAGAAGATAATTTTGAATAGAATTTGTAATGCATTTGTAAATAAACAAGTTAAATTAAATGTATTTTTTCTTTCCTTTTTCAAATATTCACATCAACTTTCAATGGTTGTAGTTTTATTAGGAAGCATTTACGGACATATGTTTATTAAACAATTTCTACTCTAAATGACTTCAATAACACGCCCTTAATGTATGGACCTCAAGTCATGGGCACCCTGTATATACATACACATACCGAATGCCTCTAAATTTCCGCACTAATTCATTACACAGCGACATGTTTTTCGTAGAAAACCAACGTGATTGTTTCTTATCGAGAACTTGGTACACAATACTTTATTAATTTTTTACGTTGAATGCTCAATAAGAATTATAATTCTGTCGAAGAAACATCTATATGATATTAATTTAAAGTTCGCTATTGCATTCCAAAAATTTAAATTAAAAAATTCTTCCCATTACAAGAATTTAGGACATAAAAAATACTATAACAAAATATTTTGTTCAAACATTGCGAATAGATGCGAGCAATTTGGGAATTTCTTAAATGTTTATCGTAACAAAATTCGTTTTCAGCATTTTCTGCGATATTTTTATACTTTTTAAGAGAGGTACTTTCTACTGCCATGCGAAAATGTTATACGTCAAGAAAATGTTTAAGCAATTAGTTACGTTTTTTTTCCTTTATGCCTGATAGCTTCGTCGAAGAAAAATACCTTTTTCACTATGGCACCCTGTAGCGTAGTCCCCGAGACACAGGTAGACCCATCTTTGTTAGGGATACAGGAAACGCATATAGATCTCGAGTATTTGGATACGCAGAATTACGACCGGTAAGCGTGCACAAATATACATACAAAGAAACGCACGCGTGGCGTAGCATCGACGTCGCCGTCGGCGCATGTATGCGGATCCGCTGGTAATATTGGTGCTGGCCAGAAATCAGGTCACTCGTATCAAACTGACCTACATACCGTTATCATCTGTATTATCGCCTTTGATAAAGCGTTTATTAACCGCACGATTATACGCCAGTGAAAGATCCATAAAGGACGTTTTTATCCCTTTCTCTTTCTTTTTTCAGCTTAACTTTAGTTCATGATATTGTGTGTTTGTAGTACATTGAGTCGTCAATTTCCTGTTACTGTGCGTAACTTCCATAATAGCCCTTTAAGACTAATCCCAGGCCAGAATAGATTTCTCTCTTATCTTTCTTCCTCTTTCTGCTTTGCTCTCCCTTTATTTTTGTCGCCGAATATTATTTCCCTCCGTTTCCCTCTGAATAGTTCGGCGCTTGTCGAAGGCCCGTCGATTTAATTTTTTTTTTTTACTTTTCCCTTATCCGCCTTTGCTTTGACGGCCGCAACGGTAATAATAATTCAGGGTAAAAACGCCTTATCCCTCTCCCGCGATATCGCGCTAAAAATAACGGGCAACAAACAACGCGGCTGACCTTCGTCCTGGCCACCGTCCTTCCTCGACGCTCCGAACACTTCAACTTGATCTAATTACATATCCGCCCCCGCAAACTTTCGAGCGAGATCACGCGGGCCGAAAACGTTCGCTGAAAACGGTCGATAGGTACTCCTCAATATTCGCTTGATACACAACGCAACGTCCTTGAAAGAGCGCGAGAGAAATACCGGAAGACTAGATGAAGGATGATCGGCTGTCACGTGACATATTATTTGCGGGTTGGCACATTAAATATTGGAAAGTCTCTGTAGTGCAGAAAAATAGTTTAACAGTTCAGTGTCACGTGATCTACCTTTCAAGGGCTGCTTGTTCAGAATATGGGTGATCCGAATTGAGTGACACAGCGACATGTTTTTCGTAGAAAACCAACGTGATTGTTTCTTAAATTATCGAAAACTTGGTACACAATACTTTATTAATTTTTTACGGATGCTTCAATAAGAATTATAATTCTGTCGAAGAAACATCTATATCTACATGATATTAATTCAAAGTTGGCTATTGCATTCCAAATTTGTCGACTCCGAATTGAGCGTGATTCTCGAATGATCTGTGATCGATGCTTTTTTAAAGAATTTAAGCTGCTTTTAAGGCTCTGTGTGTGTATTTATGTGTGTTAGAAACATATTTGCCAAACATCTATACGTTTACTTTGTTCGGATAGATTATACATTTTTTTGGAAAGTTAAAGTTCGTTCTCTAATCAAACGTATTATTTCTGACTCACAATCAGCGATGCTATATGCTTTTTCTTTATTATTACGTCACTAGCGTTATTGTTATGTATCTGCTCATTAACGTATCTTTATCTCCGTCAATAAATTACGATTTTTTCACATGGCGGACATTCGTATGTATAATACATACGTGCAGTCATGTGGAATTCGCGTTATGAATTTTCAAATTTGAACAAAGAGAATACATTTTTGCAAAATTGAGTTTGCTATTAGATAAATGCTAGCGAAAAATTGAAAAATCTCGAAATTAACCAACTAAGAAATGAATGTCGTGATTTTAGTTAGCGATACCCTTGGCCTATAAATAGCCGCGGGGGAAGCAGTTTACACCCCAGCGACCCAAAATAGAACAGACATTTTCGTCGAACCATCCGACTTCGTCAGGATTGTCGATAAATCTCCCTTCGCAGTTAATCCGGGAACTTGTATTATCGTCAATATTTTACCTGTTTCTTTATTACACATATATACCTTCCAATTATATATTATAAAAATATAAGCAAAAAATCCAAATCAAATTAAGAAAGGTAATCCAGTAAAGTGATTAAATATATTAAACAAGACGAACTGCTTAAAATTAAGCCTCGTTAAACACCGTCACCTTTTTACAGCATCTTAATCTGGCACTCAGATTATTCGGGTCTGGTTAATTTTTCTTAATTTGCACGTATAAAAAGATCAACCAGAAATTGTCCATGTAATTTGATTTTGTTAAAAAGTAATACCTAACGAGAGTTCAGAATCAAGGTAAATTTTTTATTTTATTTTATTATTTATAACTTACATTATTATTTGGCGAAAAAGGAAGAACTCTCATCGTATTACCGTTCGCATTATACATAAGTACTAAGTATCTTATATGGTACTAAGAAGAAAGAGAAGAGAAATTGATCAAACACGAGTGACCTGGATATGTCGTTTGAGATTTTAGCAATTTAGAAAACAAAATAGGTCGTAAGACCCATCTCGAGTGGTCGTCGCGAAAAATGATTCACGGATAACAATGGAGAGACAGAGAGAAAAGTAAGATCTGGCACTGCACGTGGCAATACGCTCTCTCGTGCAAGCGAAAGTGCAAGCAAGAATGTCGAGAGTAATCGCAACGTAACGGAGAGAGGGAGAGAGTCAGCGGCTTACCTCACTCACAGTGGCAGCGGCGCGGCGGTTCGCTCGAGTCGAGTCTCGTCGAGAGCGAGCGCTTGCATCTTTCGTCGCGTAACCGCTCGACGTAACAGCCGTAACTAGTACCATTGCCAATGAAAGCCGACGTCGCGGAAAGTAAAAGCGGATGAGCCAGTTTTCGCGCGGCGCGGCTGCTTTGCGACGAGAAATGGAGAGAGAGGAAGACGGAATCATAGCGTGCAAAGACTGGCCGGCGAACGAGAGCGAAAGACTTTCGCCCATTCATTGCTCGATGCGGCTCTTCGAGCCGGTAGAGAGATTGCTTATATCTGTTGCGCTACCTAGAGCTCTATATATAGAAAGAGAGAGAAAAAGAGATGCTCAACTCGGGGAATCTGATGCGTGACACATCATTTGATCCGTCATTGCGGTTACTTTGATGAATTAATAATAACGCGATTTCTTACGTTTAATTGATCGCGCGTGTAATTAGCATGCAGCGGTTTACTACACGTTCAATGCCGTATCTGACAATGAGTTTGACGTTGTGTCACAAACGAGACTTCTCTTATCTTTAATAAATTTAAAATATTTAAAACAAAATCATATTTGTACAATATGCTCCGAATTTCTATAATTCTAATTCGAAATTATTTAATTTTCACTGGCGAATACATTATGTTCAATCTATTCATCAGTATTGATTAGAATTGCAAATAAATTACGTGCGACTGTATTATGGCGCGACCGCGTCACACTAGTTTGATTAAAATACAAGATGCTTCGCTGACTGTGAGGCAGGCGTCAAAATCATTAATCCCTCAACTTTATTCGACTAGGAATTGTTTATTGTATTATATTGTACATTTATTATATCGATTACAAGTGACTGGCTGTTCAAAATCGTGACTCAAACATAGAGCGCAATATTGAACGCTGACGGAGAGAGCGACACATGCGTTCGCGTTCGCAAATACGTAAACGCCGGTGCAATTAATGACGAACGATACGCAAGCGGCACGTCATCTCGCGAAATCGTTAGACATTTGTGCGTCATGTGCCACGTAGATAAACTCATTTCTCATTTGGCACGTGCCGTCTTCACGATTTCATGTTTCTACGCACAGCCGGCATTGGTTTCATTACGAATTGATCGCGCAGCATCCACGACCATTCAAGATCAGTCAGACTTCGATTAATATACATTTTGAATTCGGTAAACTTCGAAAACTGATCTTGCTGTTGTATTAAAAGAGACATGAGAAAAGAAAAAAGATGAGAAACTCATGGATATGTTAAAAAATTCAAAATTTTTCAAAATGTTTCGTTAATGCAACATTTCTAAGATACATATCTATATTTATAAGATAGCAATAGATAATTAAGATAATAAATTCACTTACAAGCATAGTTTATTTTTATGCAGGGTGAGAGGGAAATATTTTTGGAGACAATAGTATATGTCATTGTAAAAAAAAATTATATGAACATGGTTATTATTCTCAATAGTTTCGGAGATACAGCTGTTTGAATTTTGTAGAAGTACAATAGTAATGAATGATACATGACCATACAAATGCTCAAAAATTGAACCGTGAACGTCAATACACTTTGCATGCAATCGTGTTCTAAAATTGCGTGTCATTTCTCTGAGTGCGGTGTGCCGTTCTTTTACACGAGTAGCAGCATCTAAAATGCAAGTAATCAATTCTCCTCATGTATTCGGCTTTGTTTGGTAAACCTCCGTTTTTGCCGTTTCCACAAACAATAATCTAACGGAATCAAATCCGGAGACCCAAGGAATCGGACCACCACGGCCAATCCATCGCCCAAGGGAAAGTTCGCTACATTCAAACAGCTATACATATATCTCCGAAACGATTGAAAATAATAACCATATTTATATAAACTTCTTTTTACAATGACTCATACTATCATCTCCCAAAATATTTGCCTCTTCTCTTAACTCATCCTCTATAGATATATATTAACCAATTTTATGAATATTGTAAAAAATTTAAAGAACTTTGGATTAATCAGAATTGGCGTAAACCAATACGGATTTTAATGTCAAATCCAAAAAAATATGTATAATCCTATAATAATATAATCCTAAAAAATCCAAAATATATTAAACCTATATTTTTTCCATCGACAGATCTCTTTATCGCGGAACGTTTGCTCCCTCTACATGCTGCACATTACAAAAATCTTACCTGCACTGAAATTATGGCTGTCGTGCGATTCACAGAGTTTTATATGTAGATATGTGCGCGTACACACACACACACACACACACACACACACACACACACACACACACA
>NW_020227355.1:0-8688 GCF_003070985.1 Temnothorax curvispinosus
CACACACACACACACACACACACACACACACACACACACACACACACGCACACACGCACACACGCACACACGCACACACGCACACACGCACACGCACATACATACACACACACATATACACTGTCACGGCTTTTTGCACTCCCGGACCGCGTCGGGACGTGTGCCAGATCAAAAGGGGAAAAGGAGCGAAAGGTGACAGGCCTCTCCGACGATTCCCTCACACCTCCGACACTTCGCGAAACGATTTTGCTGTTGGGCGCCAGACGCGTAATTTCGCGTCCGCGAAATCGCAAAAAAAAGCCAAACGAGACGCCAAACGAAACGTGTGGATGTGCGAGGAATCGGCTAGCTCGACCTAAGGACTGGGGCGGGGGTGATGAAGGGCGGCGCGATATCCGGCGGGGTGACATACAATAAATAAGGCCACGAACTCAAGCGATTAACAATTCAAAATTGACATTTATTTTTTAGTAATTCGCGGGTGAAATAATAAATGCCAATTCGGCTTCAGTCAATCGAACAAATCAAATAGCTAGTCAATCACGCGAGCGTCAGACATAAAACAAATAAAATAATGATAGCGCGGACGCCAGAAATAAACGGAGTATTACATTATCGTATAGCAAACGCGCAGAAGACGCTGCGCTTAGATCAGAGAAATACCGTAGGATGAAACTTATAATTAATATGGAACATCGACAGTAAACACGAAATAATCAAGGAAATAGAAAATATGGTCTCGCAGGAAAGATCGCGAGAGGACGGTACGTCACGCTCGGAGCGCGTGGACGCCACGTACAGAGTCGCACGAGAATTCTGTCGCCAATGATCTTAAGCCTAATGCAAGTAGGAATCGGGGCGCAAGCCACGTCTCAACGTAATGAGGATCGAGCTCAACGCAATAACGTGAGATAGATTCCGGCGCGATCGCATGCCCTTATAGAAATTTAATATTGTAAGTGATTTTTTGGCTAGTGATTAATCATTTAAAAGCACTATTAAAACACTATTAACAGTGCTTTTAATAGTGCTTTTAAGTGATTAATTACTAGCCAAAAAATCATTTACAGTATTAAATTTCTATAAGGGCGGAGATGCGGAATGCTCTAACTAACGCAAAAATACGGATTTAATCTAATGCTAGAAATAACCAAGGGTAACGCAAGTCATTTGAACGAATACAATACTCTGTCTTCAGTGATTTTCGTAACGCGCAGAATACTGGAACGCACGCGGGGAAAAATATGCGGAATTACCGCGAGCAATAATAACACGCAGTCACGACGGCACTGAGCCTATCGCGAGAATAGAGTAACTCACGCGAATAACGTTCTCCCGCCAGCACGACTGATTCTTACACGCAATTCCCGAAACAGCGCATCCGAACATAACTATCCTAACACGTATAATTTTCTACGGCAATTAGCCCACATATACGGCAGGTTAACGCGATTGATGGGCCGACGCGGACGACATTCCAACATAAGTAACGTTTGGTAATTCGATACGCCGTGAACACTGTATGCGCGAGACGCAACCACGAGCGCGGACATTACACGAAAACGGACTCGCATTACCGGATTTCGCTACGAATCCATCGCGATCTCCAGAGGCTCGCTATCACGTCTTTATCCCAATTCCGCGGCCACGATACCATCCCGAGGCCCTTCGCTCTCGCTGTCGATCGCCATTCGATAATCGGTCTCAAGGAACCGTACGCATGTCGCGATATTACAAACGTTTTTCCCGAACGAGAGCGCGCACCGGAAGGCGGCGTCGTGACTTTACATGTCGGTATTAAGTACTTGCGGGCAACCTCACCGAAGCCTTCTCCTCGGGCTCCTCGCCGTCACCTCGTGCCAACAGTCGTCGCAGGACGAAACAAATACCCGACTCGGGGCGGCTATCGCGAATCTTAAGGAAACTTATGAATTGTGTTCGGACTCGCCGACGGACGACCAGAGAGTGTCTCGCTAGATCCGCTCGATTGCGGAATCGATGTGGCACCCCCTTCCGTAGGGGCGCGCCGACCAATCGGGAGCGAGCTTGCAAGCTCGCGCGATATTTTAACGCAGGATCGTCGTAAGGGGGTCCTTCGGGGACGCGCAAACGGTCCCTCGGCGGCGTAGCGACTCCTTCAATTTGTCCCTGGGCAGCGGACTGGACTTCGTTTTGGCCGGTGTGTCTCCGGTTTGACCTTGGGGCGGTGATCAGTCACCCCGCGGGCCTGATATTTCGTGGAGGCAAATTGCTGAGGGTTTTCCCCGGTACCATCGCTGCCTCACGCGGCGCACGCCTGCCGCGTTGCACTCACCGCCCAGGATCTCAGTGGTTTCCGCTTTCGCCACCCCTTTTCGGTCCTTGATCCTCCCGGACCCCTTCCGTTACAGGTACTCCCTCGAAGATTCGCCGTGGTGTGGGTGAGGCGCCGCGCGTATTACAATTGCATAAAAATAAAACAATAGTCAAAACGCGGAAATGATATAAATTTTTGGCCTCTGGAGATCTCGTCGTCGCCTCTCTGGCTCGTCCCTGGGCGCGAATTTCCGCGCCTTGTGACGGCGGCAGGGCGCTGCCCCGAAGCGGCGGACCGCAACGTCACAACACATATATGCTATGTAATGCGTTATTTGAAACCTTACAACTTTTATAAGAAACCTTTTTCTCTACAAACAGTATTTTTGGAGATAAACATCTGTAATGCTTTATTTTGTCCACCCTATATATATATTCATTACACATGACTATGACTATCCATTTTTTTCTACATTTGCGCCTTAAATACATTATTATGCTAACAATAAGAAAAAGACGTCATTTCATAATGTCAAAATATGGTACATTTTATGATGACAAGAATTTGTGACATTAAATTGCTATTTTCACGTTATAAAAGCGCCAACTCGTGACCTTAAGAATAGTTAGTGAATGACCAATTTGAAATATCAAAGTGAACTTGCTATCTGGGCAAATTACCTTGTTTAAAGTACATGCATTTCACTTAATACAACTGGTTTACAAATAAAGATTACATTGTAAAACACGGTGTACTTACAAAACATTGGTGTACTGAATAATGTAACATTTTAATAACATTTTAAAAAATCTTAAAAAATAATATATTAAAATATTTAACTTACTGTAATACTTACTTTAAAATTTACTTATTTCTGAGAAAAAACTTAAGAATTACGAAAAGTAAATTTAGACAATTTTAACTTCAAAATTGTCGACATTTACTTTTCACAATCTTTAGGTTTTTTTTTAGATTTTTCTTAAAGTAACACGTGAAATACAGGCAAATGAGAGCCGAAGCGCCGATTAAAAGGCGACAATTATATAAATATGTTTAAAAACCGAAGACACGCATACGTTTCGGTCCTTCGTTTGGACCTTTTTCAGTGACGCAGAAACAAAAATTAAAAATTAAACATGCAGTTACGCCATTGTCAAACAATAAAAGTCGAACTTCCAACCACGCTGTCAATTCCGTAGGTCCGCATTGCAAGAATCCGTTGGTTGACAATACGTTGTCGCAAATCGTTAAATAAAGAGGAACGATGCTATTTCCCGGGGCGACTGTTGCCTCAATTAAGAAAAAGGAAAACAATTCAAAATCTGAATAATCAATCAAAAATCAAAAACAAGCAGTATTACCTGCCAGTCAACCACGTAGAGATTAACGGACATCGTCGCTCGAGCACAAATTATAATTATCATTTTGTTTACAATATGTACAAGTCACGTCGTTATCGCGGGAGCGCAAGGCTTATACTGTACAAAGAAACACGAAGCATTGAACATAACGAATAACCATTAGATGTATAAACAACCGAGAGGCGCAGTTACATAATAATATGAGAAAATTTCTCGATGATCGGTAAATAAACGCTGCTCAATTTTGCCGTGTCCTCCTGCAAATTAATGCCATTGGTTTGGCGCCTAATGTGAAACATCTCCGAGACGCTTCTCCGGGTATAAGATCTCTATCTGTCCAAGATTGCGACATTATCCCAATCGAATTCATGCCCCTGTAGGCGGTGCTGGGACACAACCGACAGCTTCTTCGCCCCTCTACTGAGCTGATTACGATGTTCCTTAACCCGCGTATCCAATTGTCTCATAGTCTGGTCAACGTAAGAGGCGTCGCAATCACGGCAGCTAATTTTATAAACAACCCCCCTCTGAGCAAAATCATGCAACACATCCTTATATGTGGCTTAACAAAAAGATTTAGTTTGTTCATCCCAACAAAGGCTGTGCGGAAGTTGAACTTTCTGACCGTGTTGCCAAGGACGTTAGAAATCTTATCGATATAAGGAATGACAAAAAATCGATCAAATTCCCCGTTCTTTGGAGTCAAAATATGCAAATCTATTACTCCCGTCCTCTGCTGTTCATCAACCAATTTGAGCAACCTTGTCCTTACGTGCTTAAAAATAAAATACCGAGAATACCCATTGACTAATAAAATATTGACAAGTTTACTCAAATTTTCTTAGTGATACCTAGAATGAGACAGCAGAAACGCTCTATCGACCAAGCCAAAAATTGTGCTTATTTTATGACAGGTCAGTAGGAAAGATATGAGACTTCTAGGCCGGGGATCTCAGGGGGGGTGAGGGGCGGGGGAAGGACTCGCGGCCGCGGGGTCTGCCGGGCGGGGGGGGGGACTCTAGTGCCGCCGTCCTCCGAGGAGGTGCGGCGGGGGGGGGTCTGCGTTCCCACCATATGGTGCGGAGGGGGGGGTGGTGGTGGGTGATCTGCGTTTCTAGCATAGGGTTGGGGAAGGGGGGAGGGGGGAGAAAGGGGGGTGGATTAGGCGAGCGCGTCGGGACTCGGGACATGTTCGATAAACAAATGCAGCCTCGCGTCGATGTTCGGCCGATAGTATTTATAAACAGATATCATTTTACACTTATCAAATGCGAGCGAGCGCCTATGGCAGGCGGCTATAATTTACGACCTGCGACTAGCGTGACACCGCGGTCCTTTTCACTTTTCTTCGTAGGAATTGCCGCTTATCGATGTTTCGCGGCGCCATTCGGCTATGGCGTCGCGCGTTACAAAGGCGAGCGCCGATGACAAGCTGCTAGATTTTATAAACACTAGACGGCATAAGCGCGGCAACGCGACTCAATTTCTATGGATATCGACAAACGTCGATGACAGAATTTATAAACGAATATCATCTCGCACTGCGGATGCGAGCATCGATGGTCGCGCGACGTACGTACTCGACCAAAAATTTTATGACTTAACCGTCGCGGGTTACAAGAACGAGCGCCGATGACAGGCTGCTAGATTTTATAAACACTAGACAGCAATGCGACTCAATTTCTATGGGTGATATTGTTTCTCTGCAGTGTATGCACACCATGCACTAAAACAGAAGAAACGATACGCGATGCTCTAGTTGGAACGAGAGGAAAAGGCAATAGAAAAAATATATAAGAAAGAATGAAGCAAGTCAAAATCGCAGTCTGTGATTTGAAAGTCTACGCGTCGGTACATCGATTGGAAAAAAGTATAGCGAGATGACAATAATTCAGATATGGATCGCGAGTTAACGGACGACAGCGACTATTTTAGTGACGAAGACGACACTCATGAAGAAGTCATCGATAGAATAGTGCTGCGTTGGGAAATCGTCGAACTAAATCTACGTGTGAGACACTGTGTAATTTATTTTTATTATTCAACGGGTGGTGCACTTGCACTATGTGCTCCGTGCATGATTACTCTATGGGACATTAATTTCGGCATGTACGCTCGCCTAAAACACTTCGTTGAGAGACGCGGAACGACGCATGGCCGATATTGTTCAAGATGTCGCAAATCATTATATATGATATTTCCACGTAATATGTGCCCGATTTTTACACGATAAAAAAACATTATTGCGGCTTTTAAAACAATAATTTCGAGGCAGTGATGGATGTAAATTCATCCGACGAAGATCGTCCTTTGTCACCGGACAGCGATTACAACAGTGAAGAAGACAATAACCGTAGAGAAGTTGTGAAAAAAATAGTGTCGCGTTCCGAATTTTTAGCGCTGGATGGACGTACGAAGTGTTGCGCAATTTATTTTTATTTTGAATATGGTTCAGATAACCTGTGTTATTGGTGCATGATCGCTTCACCAAACACTGGTGAGCACATACGTGAACGTCGAGAGCATGTAACCGAGCCGTACGATGTAATGACCATTCAATTTTGCACAGATTGTCGTAATACTCCATTGTTTCAAATATATCCATGCAACATGTGCCCGATTTGCATGAAGTAATAAAAAACATTATCGCGAGTGGGACATTACGTGCGCAACATGGTGTGGATAATTGAAGAGGAATCTGTGGAGCCTCCAAAATCTGACGATGATATACAAATGGAATGTATTACAACAGATATCATCAATGGTTTGCGTGAAGAAGATCAAGGAGTGAAATTGAGGGATGTGCGACGAATATCGCCGGTACAGTTTCTTCGCGATCGCGAACTCGATATACGCGGAACCGGTCAACGCTTCGCTAGACAAAGAGTCGTTATCGATACCTCTTCTCCATATGACTGGGATTTTATCGTGAGAAAAAAAGTATATCGACGGCTGCGGGACGAGTGCGTTAGCGAGGAAGAATCACGTGTAGCTCGCTGTACTGACGTTGTGCCTATTGCTGACTATCGCTATTGGGCGTCTAAATTTTGTGAACAGCTCTATGATTGTGAAGCAACATACATTAAGATTCACACAGGTATTAGGAAATACGTCGAATTGGTGGTGATGAACAATTCGATACGTTTGTATATGTACCCAAGGGTAAGCCCTTATCTCAATAATCCTAATCATCCCCATCTATTGATGCTTTAAAAAACCTTTGAACGTGACTATGATGATCATGATAATTGGGAGCATAATGTCCCTTACTTCTTGTCTCATTATGCTATGTCTGACTACTATCGCATTCAAAGTGGCAAACGATATTGTTCAGCGTGCGATCGAATCACGTGCAAGTGCTCCATCGAAGAATGTAACGTTATTTAAAAAAGACAATATTAAAAAACAAAAACATGGAACATCTCGATAAAACGGAACGCGACCTGGTGGAAGGATCCAACCAAATCGCTACCTTGGGCGAATATCTTGCATGGGAACAGCGATGCGAGAAGTTTATTGAGCAGCTCGAAGAAGACTGTCGTTCCAAACGTCCGCGGCTCTCAGACGGCTCTCAGACTGTCGGAAACAGATCATCTTTAGTGGCAAGAATCGCGCGACTCGATGGTGCGAAGACTCTATTACAGAGACGGTTCGTACATATCGGTGGTGGTGGTGGTGGTGAGCACGCGGCGGGCAGTAGTAGTAGTAGCGGTAACGAAAACGCGGAAAGACTCGTGTGGCGAGAGATTGATGCCGCGTTCGAATGGCGTGTATTGACCGGTGCAGTGATAAATATCAATTACATCGAACCGCGAAAATTTCTCGAAGATGCCGAAGTCATCGTGCTCGATCGTGTGCAAAACGTCATGCAAACACACGCAAGTGTAAAGATAAACACCGTGTTCAACGGCGAGTTTGTGACGGGTGACAAACGTGGCAATAAAAGTTTCAGCACGAGTAACTTTGAACTCTTTCGTTCGTCCGAACGGTCCGATCTGCGCGAGTGGTATAAGCTACACGTTATCGAGCCCACATTAGCGAAACTCGAGGATTTCCAGGAACGCGATAGCGGATGGGCTTTATCGCGTATACTCAATTTGACAGTGAACGTGAACAAGTACAATCCTTTGCGCGCGGGATGTTACATCAATTTACCGGAAAAAATTAAATTGAAAAAAGCTGTGATCAACGTGCAATCTATGGACAATGCGTGCTTCGCGTGGTCAGTGGTCGCCGCGCTGTATCCTGTCAAGGATCATACATATCGGGAATCCTCGTACCCTGATTACAAAAATATATTAAATTTACAAGACATTAAGTTTCCAATGACTTCGAAACAGATTAAAAATTTTGAAAAACACAACAATATATCCATCAATGTGTATACCATCGAGGGAGAGGAAACGCCGACCGTTCTCCCGATACGGCTCACCGACCTGAGGAGAGAAAAGTATGTAAATCTGCTGTACGTGCAGGATCCGCGAGACGACGTGGGACATTTCGCGTGGATAAAAAATCTATCCCGCCTTGTGAGCTCACAATTGAGCATGCATCGTGGTCGGACATACTTTTGCAATCGGTGAGTACCTATACTCCTTTTAATAAAATTATAAAATATTGTATTGTTATATAAAAATTTACAAAATTGTGTTTTTCTTTTTGCAGATGTTTACATTATTTTCATTCGAGCGAGAAATTGGAAGCCCACGGTGTAGACTGCCGAGAGATAAACAACTGTGCCATCCGACTACCGAGCGAGGACGACAAGTGGCTGAGTTTCAAGAATCACAGCAGGAAGAAACGACTTCCATATGTCGTGTACGCCGACCTGGAATGTACCCTCGAGAAGACGGATGCGGATCCGACAATGTCCACGTTCAAGTCTCAACATCATCGGGTATTTAGTATAGGATATTACGTGCGGTGCTCGTACGACGACTCGTTATCCGCGTATCGATTTCGTCGCGATAAGGATTGCGTCGCATGGTTCGCCGAGGAACTAAGACGTTTAGCACACGACGTAAAGAACAT
>NW_020227356.1:0-2832 GCF_003070985.1 Temnothorax curvispinosus
AGGATCGACCTGTTTGGGAAAGATAAAAATCAAAACACAATTGATAGCTTGTTGATATGACTGATTAGTTATAATAATAATCCGTAAATAACAGTAGATTCCGTAAAAGTGGTGAATGTTACTTCCACAAAGGCGGTATATAATTTGTCAGTAAATCCCTATAATTATCTCTTGCATGTTGACAAATTGATCACAGTCTGGGATACTTGATATTTAAAAAAACTAATTACTATAGTATCGCAAAGGCAAATTAATTACACACACATACATACACATTAATAACATTTATTGTGCTTCAGGGACAAGTATGGAAAATATAAAATTTATAATTAATAATTAGTAAGATAATTAATATAATAAAATTCAATAAAATAAAATAAAATAAAATAACATTATTAATAAAAGATATATTTATAGCTTATTATGTAATAATAAATGTTATATTATAATATTATGATTAATATAAATATTTTTTTGTAATTTTCGTGAATTTTAATATTTTATGTATAGAATTAAGCTAATTTTTATATCTGGACACTTTTTATTGAATTTCTTTACCTTGGATTGAAGATCATTTTTTTTTTTCCACTCATTGTTTAGACGTCGACTATAAGCAACATAATGTCCAATTCCACCAATATCTAATGGTGGTATAAATTCCACAGTTCCGCACAATAAAAAATTTTGCTCTTTAATACACAGTTTGGTCGGTATGTCTCTTAAGTTAGTTTTAAAATTTTGAATATTATTCTCTTGAGCATAATTCGACTTTGCATATACATCATCTGTATCAATGCACAAATACTGTCCTATTTTAAATTCCCTATTTGCTGTATTTTGATGGCATTCAGAACAATATACAACTTTATTGCTTATGTATTTAATTATTTCATTTTTCAGGTTTTTATAACCATTTTCCCAAATGAAATTCAGTGATGGCGCAGGTATTACTGGTTTTTTAATCACCTTCTTGTCTGCACATTGACTGCAAGTAATAACTTCAGATGGACTTGGATAATGTTTCATTAAAGTAATAAATAATGTATTTACATTAGAGTTACAGTTAATAGTTGGTTGCGTGTGATTAAAAAGTCTATGTAGGATATACGCACGCCGTTTGTAGAATTTATCTTGCAATCCAGTATTAGCATAATCTACAACGGTTTTTGCATAATTAAAATCAGTTGTTTCAAAATCATTCAAGAAATTTCCTGTAGATTCTTTTGAACAACTATTTAAAAAGTCTTTAAATTCTTGACTTATACCATAACCAGCTCTTAATAATTCTGTACAGCTATCAATTGCACAAGTATTGAGGAATTTAAATTTTCTTTTAAATACGATTCTTGGCCTTAATTTGTTTCCATTTTGTATGACTGTTTTATATGCTTGACCCGTTGGTTTTTGAAGCTGTAATTCAAATTCTGGATCTGCTGAGACAAATTTTCCTCGTTTATTTGTTTCTGCATTATCAACAATTTCTTGCACACTATCAATATTCCTTTTAAAATCATCAAAATCAACATTTTTGTTAGTTACTTTTGTTGAGTGTAATGGTATATTTTTAACAAAGGAAGAATAGTTCACTACATTACTTTCATTAATTTCTTTAAAGTTGCAGTTCTTGATAACTGAGTTACTATCTTCGGCATGGTTAATGTTTTCGTCGGAAATTTTGTTGGTGTAGTTGTGATCATGATTAATAGAAACATTAATTAAACTTTTAGAATCTCGTTTATTTAAAGGTGTATGTAGAATGTTTTCCTGAAGCTCCTCTTTTTTTAATAGCTTTTTATATCCTTCTTTCTTGCTTTCCAAGTTAGCTGTAAAAGTATCTGTTTTATCCCATTTGATATAAACGTCATTGATTTTTCCGTCTTTAACAATTTTTTGTGTACCATTATCACATTCCAATTTAGTGTTATTATCTAAATTATTATTGTCTGAAAAATCATGTAAATTAATAACTGAAGCCGAGTGTGTGAAATTTTGAGGTAAATAATCATTATTTTTGTTTATACTTATATCATTAGAGTCTTTTTCTAGAGAAAAATGTACAGAAGTATCATTAAAATTTTCTGGAAAATTTATTTTAACGATGTCAGCCTTTCCTCTCCAGTTGTCTGTTGCCTCAATGTGTTCATTATTGTCTTTTCGTTTTAAGATTTTAGTTGAAGGAATTTTCCCAGAATCTTTTAATCGATTATAAGCTGCTATACCTAGTTTTATATCTGTGTCGATTTGTCTACAATGTTTAATTAATATTTTATCAACTCTTTGACGTCTTCTTTCTTCTAACAGTGAGCCTTTGACATCGGAAAAGTAAGCTTCTGACCTAGCTGATGTAGCTACATCATGAGGACTTTTAAAATGATCCTGCATCACGTTTGTCCATGCCGGGAATTCCATGCAAAGCCTAGACAAAGGATCTATAAAAGCTGGCAAGTAATAATCATTATTCTTTAAATCAAAGTCAGAATTATTAAACTGAGAAAAATCTAATAATGGTGTACATTTTAAATTTTCAATATAACAAAAAATGGGTCTTCTTTTAGCGTCATTATTCATATCTTCATTATCTTGTAAGAAATCCTTATTTGCTCTTTTTTTATTCAAATCACCTTTCTTTTCTGTTTCCTCTTTCCGACAATTATCTTCAAATTTGTAAGTTTTAATTTTTTGAATTAGATTCTTCTTCGCCTTTTGACACTCTTCAGTATCGATTTTATTACCGGCCACCATGAAAACTTCTTTTAATGTTATAGTGAATGCAGTCATAGTTTTCACATTACTTAAAAGCCCTACACATCTTCTGAAAAATTCCTTGACTCG
>NW_020227357.1:0-15889 GCF_003070985.1 Temnothorax curvispinosus
CGCTGACAATCTGTGCATTTACTTGCATACGGAATTGAAGTACCTGGCTGAGGCTGTGCAAAAAGTGAATCAAGACATTTCCAATATAGTAGCCTGGGCGACGGAAAATCGGTTATCTCTAAATCCAAGTAAGACCACGGCAATGATCATGGGCACAGTCCGCTATCTTAATGGTCTCCCATTAGATGATCTGCCTCATATCGTTGTGGACGACACCATAATACCGTATGTAGAGTCGGTATTATACCTGGGGGTTACCATCTCAAATACACTCTCTTGGAAAGAACAGGTATCAAAAACTGTTTCCAGAGTGAACGCCTCAGTACACCAGCTTAAGTTGTGCAAGCATCTTATGCCGCCTCTGTTACGTGCAAGGTTAGTTTGCACTTTGATCATGCCTCTTTTTGATTACTGTTGCGCAACTTTCACTGACATTACAAGAGAACACAATACGCGCTTGCAACGAGCCTTGAATACCTGTGTTAGATTTGTTTGTCAGGCTAAACGGGACGAACATATCACGCCTTATTTTGAGGAGCTTAAGTGGCTAAAGGTACACCAGAGACAACTATATTTTGTCGGTAACTTAACATACTCCATCCATCATTCTAAGAAACCCACATCATTGTACCAAGCTTTTACTTACAAGGGCGACAAGGCAGTGCGCGATACAAGATCTCACCCGAAGTCGTTGTCCCTACCTCAATGTAGGACGGAACTATTTAAAAAATCGTTTATTAATTTCGCGGCCGAACTATGGAATAGCTTACCACTAGACCTGCGTAATGCCTCCACGAAGGGGATTTTCAAGTGCGACTTATTTAAATATTTACTTAACACAGCCACAAATTCAGTAATAGCGATTCTTCTATTTTGTTATTTTTTCCTCTTTTTCTCTATTTTTTTTCTCTCGTTATAGATATACTTATTTTTTTTTTTATTGTTGTTACTTTTGTCATTTTGTATTCTATTTCTTTTGTATATGCGCTTGAGGGGAGAAATCCCGGAGCGCCTAATAAATAGCGATTCATCATCATCATCATCTCTCTCTCTCTCTCTCTCTCTCTCTCTCGGAATTCGAAGCTTCTACTCACAGTGGTATATAGGCCCCCCCACTGTGGATACTTGTCAGACATTTTCAACACTATAGCAGATTTGTCTGCTCTGTATAGGCACATAATCATTCTTGGTGACTTCAACGCAGATCTGGACTCTCAGTCTTTTGACGCGGAGCAAATTAGGACCCTTGTTAATTCGCTTCATCTTTCTTTAGTGCCGTATGCACCAACGCATCATACGCGCGCGTCCTCTACCCGACTTGATTTGTGCATAATCGATGACACTGAAAAATTAATCTCCTACGGCCAACATGACGTAAGTTTTCTCTTGGCTCATGATTTGATTTATGTTGAATATGACCTCAGAATTAAACGTGTCTATGATCGGTGCGTCTGGGTCAGGGATTTTCGATTTTTTTGATTCCGAGAGCTTCCTTGATGAGCTTGATTCTTGTAACTGGAGCATCCTATTCGAGGCTACTGATATAAATAGGAAAGTTGAGATACTTAATGAGTATGTTATTGGATGTTACAACAAGCATGCGCCCCTCCGTAGGATCAAACCTCGGCACCTGCCGGCACCATGGCTCTCGAATGACATTAAGTCTAAAATGGCCGAAAGAGACAAAGCAAGGAGAAGATGGAGGAGACAGAGAACAGACGCGAATTATGATAGGTTCAGACTTCTGAGAAATCTTACGCAAAACATGGTTTGTGAGGCTAAAAGTAAGTACTATATCATTGCATTTCAGGATCTTACAGATATGAACTCTATATGGAAGAGGTTAAAACATCTTGGCCTTATTAAATCGAACACCATGAACAGAGTGCTATTCTCAAACGAGGATTTAAATAAATATTTTTCGGGTTCTTCTACGAGGCTTGATGGAGAAGAGGAGGATAAGGAAGTCTATGATCTGGGCGAGGAGGTGTATAGTGATGCAAAATTTTATTGGAGTCACGTTGAGCCACAGCAAGTTGTCAATGCGCTACGAAGGATAAAATCTAACGCTACTGGAGAAGATGGATTGTCGGCTACATTAATTGTCACAGCTTTGCCCAGCATTCTTTCAGCAGTAATGCATATCTTCAATTACAGTTTCACAGCCGGGGTTTATCCTGACTTGTGAAAGATGGCCTTAATATGCCCTATTCCGAAGGTTAAATGTCCCTCGGAACTGCGAGATTATAGACCTATCTCAATTTTGTGTGCGATCTCAAAGGCTATGGAGCGTATCGCTGCGGACCAAATCAAAGAGTATCTCGGGAGATCTGACATTCAGGATCCGTATCAGTCTGCGTACAGGAAGGGCCACTCCACTCAGACAGCATTAGTGAGGTTTCTTGACGATGTGAGACAAGCGGCGGATTCAAGAATGATTACCGTTGCTGTTTTCTTCGACTTTACCAAGGCTTTTGATAATGTCTGCCACAGAATCTTAATAGAGAAATTAAGAAATGCAGGTTTTTCTTGCTCTGCTCTTCGCTGGATCTGCGCTTATTTGGATGATAGGAAACAGGCAGTCCGCGATCCTGTTTCTCGTGGCAAATCAACTAGGAGAACGATCTCTGCGGGAGTTCCTCAGGGTTCGGTACTGGGACCACTGTTATTCGTTCTTTATCTACTGGGTTTTGGATCGATCCTGAGGTTCTGTAAATACAATTTCTATGCCGATGACCTTTTGATCTACTTGGATGTGGAGCCTAGATATCTGCGTGACGCGATACAACGTATAAACCAGGACATTTCAAGTACAGTTGACTGGGCAACTGTCAACAAATTGACCTTAAATCCAAAGAAGACAACTGCCATGATTATGGGGACAGCGAGATATGTGAACAAAATTCATAAACACAATTTGCCAAGAATTTTTGTAGATGGAAATGCAATTCAGTATAGCGAATCTGTGGTATGTTTGGGTCTCATGATCTCTAGTACTCTCTCATGGGAAAAGCAAGTCACCAGAACGACCTCTAGGGTAAATGCATCGTTGTACCACCTGAAATTGTGCAAGCACCTGCTTCCGCTTGCTCTTCGGGTACGGTTAATAACCGCCCTGATTTTGCCTCA
Source organism: Temnothorax curvispinosus (assembly GCF_003070985.1). Lineage (NCBI taxonomy): Eukaryota > Metazoa > Arthropoda > Insecta > Hymenoptera > Formicidae > Temnothorax > Temnothorax curvispinosus. Next base: position 3,130 of record NW_020227357.1, read on the forward strand.
CTTTGACTACTGCTGCGCTGTCCTCACTGATATAACAGGTGAGCAAAACTTGCGGCTGCAGAAAGCATTTAATGCCTGCGTACGTTTTATATTTCAAGCTGGCTGGGACGAACATATCACTCCATACTTTGAAAGGCTTCATTGGCTGAAGATAAGCTCAAGACGGAATTATTTTATTGGCAACCTAACTTTCTCCATCTTGCACTCTAAGATTCCATGTGTCCTATATAATAAATTTGAATATAGATGCAACATGACTCAGCGTGATACTCGAGCTCTGGGTGACGTTCTCACTTTGCCTCTGTGTCGTACGGAGTTTTATAGACGGTCGTTTAGCTATAGAGCGGCTAAACTTTGGAACGGTTTTCCGCCTGATCTGCGTAATTCAGAGTCGTTAATTATTTTTAAGCACAAATTATATAATTACTTATTAAGCAATGACTCTAGTCTTTAAATCATTAATGCTTGCGAACGCGCGTGTAATAGCACGTACACACATGTAATTTAGTTTTTAGTCATGTATTTTATTGTATGTTATGGCTTTTGCGCTTAAGAGGATTTATCCTGGAGCGCATAATAAATATAGCGATCTCTCTCTCTCTCTCTCTCTCTCTCTCTCTCTCTCTCTCTCTCTCTCTCTTTTCCCCTTTCCCTCCCTTCCCCCTCCCCTCTCCCTCTCCCTCTCTCTCTCCCTCTCCCTCTCCCTCTCCCTCACCCTCTCCCTCTCTCTCTCCCTCTCCCTTACCCTCTCCCTCTCTTTCTCTCGTGTGTGTGTGAGTATTATCATTTATCTGTATTCTTCGCTCCTGCTTTAATCGAATACTACTGCTGGTGTAAGATGCCTCCGTGCCATTTTGTTGCAGGTTTTAGCGAGTTTTTTGTTGCTTGTCATCTGTAATATTCACTCAAAAGGTACTTGTTTGCCCACATTTCTGAGCATGTCGGTGACAAGTTTTATTGCTTAATTTAACCTCACTCTCGGAGTTGTCCTGTGAACGACGTCAGCCTCTGCTGCGCATGCGCCTGAAATCGTTGCCAATCTTCTTTATCTGCGTGCTATTTGAGCATGTGCTACCTAAATGAATGCTGATTGGCTGCTTGGATCTGTTCTTCTGCACCTTATTTCTGGTCTGGTGACATGCATGCTGCCACCTGAGTGACACCGGTGTGATGAGCCGCTGAGATCGCGGTGACTTTTGATTGACTGTGTAACGTAACGCTGTGCTCGCGCGTGCACCAAGTGCAGGAAGCCGATTGCGACCATTTCCATCGAGTGTGAATGTAAAAATCTGTTCCATCCTGATTGTATCAAGCCGTACTCCGTGATCAAGTACGCGGACCACTGCTATAAAGCTCTGGTAACGTCTTTGGCCAATCCGCCTACGCCGCCGATTGAAAACAGTATGCAATCGTTTGACTTCACGGATATGGCTTCTCCTTCAAATGCACAACCGCAGTCCACAGATGCACTCCTAAGGTCGATTCTGTTTAAAATTGAGGAATCAGACAGAAAATTGGCTGTCAGACTGGAAGAATCCGACAAAAAATTTGCTGCCAGATTGGAGGAATCCAACAAAATATTTGCCGCCAGTTTGGAGGAATCCAACAAAATATTTGCTGCCAGATTAGACGAATTGGACAGGAAGTTCACTGCCGGATTCGGAAATTCGGTTGAGAAGCTGACGGCTTTCATTGATCGTCAGGAGGCTGTTAACGTGGATTTTGCGCGCAGTTTGAGCCAGATTTCTGACGTTCTGGGTACAGTCGAGTGTCATGGCGAGAGGATTTCGGCGTTGGAGGCTCGGAGTGCGCAGCCGTCGAGCTCTCGTCGCGCTGTCGATGAGTCATTTGCTGCGTCGGCGGTCTCCAGAACGTCGAGCATTATCGTCTCGGGTATTCCAAGCGAGTTCACCGATTCATCCTGCGAAATAGCCAAGTGCGTTTTTGTGGCGCTGGGCATTCCTCAAATGATCTCCGACGTTCTGGAGACCCGCGACGGGGCAAGGCGCACCGTGTCGGTCGCGGTTGGCGAGTCGTCTGGCGGTGTTCCGGCTGCTGATGATGGAGCCGTGGCGGCCGGTCGCAAAAGGTCGATCATTGTGGCGCTCATGTCAATTGAGATTCGGGATCATGTTCTCAGAGCGACGCGTGGTAAGCGGCAACCGGCGATAAATGACGTTTTTGCGAGGAATATCCCGGGTAATGTTTACGTGAACGAGCTACTTCCGACTGACACTTATAATCTGTTGCGTCGAACAAGAGTTAAGGCTAGGCAGTCTTCCTACAGGCATGTATGGAGCAGGGACGGTCGGATTTTTGTCCATAGAGAACAGGGGCAGCCTCCTATAATAATTAATTCTGATGCTGATTTAGACAAACTTCAATGACCTGTGGCTGTCGCCGGTCGGGTTCCTGCTGCTTCACATGGTTGTCTCAAGATTGCTCATGTAAACGCCAGCTCCCTCCCTGCTCATCTCGAGTCGTTTCAAGCCCTTTTAGCATCTAAATTTTTTCACATTGTCTCTATTTCCGAGACTTGGCTTCATTCTCATATTTCTGATGATCTGATGCAAATTGCCGGGTATTATTTTCTACGTGCCGACAGAGAGGGCAGGGAGGGTGGTGGAGTGGCCTGCTGTATACACGAGTCGCTCAAGGCGCGTGTTCTCGCAGCATCGCCTTCTGCATTCTCGAATTCACCTGAGTATCTCATTCTCGATGTTCGTGATGGCACACGCGAGCCTCTTTTATTCACCTCAATGTACCGTCGACCGAAGGGGCGAAATTTCAGCGATTATGTCAGCACACTCACTGAAGTCTCGCATAACTATAAAAACATTATAATCACCGATGACTTAAACTGCAATCTCCTCACCTCTTCATATGAATCTAATCACTTGAGAGACGTGGTTTCGCAATTGTCGCTCAACATCGTTGAGTCAAAGTCGACCTTTCATACCGGCTCCTCTGATTCTTGGCTTGACGTCTTCATAGTCGATAGCCCGGATAAAGTGTTATCATTTCATAAGTCCGAAGCTCCCTTTATTAATGGTCATGATTTAATCGAGTTAACATATTCGTTTGAGGTTCCCTCGTTCGGGAGCCGGACTTTAGTGAGGCGCTGTTACAAGAACTTTGAAAAACAGGATTTTATCGAAACGCTCACTACGAAGCTATCTACGTCTTTTCCACACGACTTCGCCCAGATAAAACCTAGCGAACTTGATGTTGACAATATTTTGAACACCGTTACCAGCGATTTCACTGCCGCCTTAGACATGTACGCTCCAATTCATACTTTCCGAGTAACTCGTCCCTCAGCGCCTTGGCTTTCGGATGCTCTCACTGGCATGATCCGTCACCGAAATCGGCTTTATAACATTGCGCGCAGATCAGGAAATATACTCGATTTCCATATCTATAGGCTCTATAAAAACAATCTCACCATCGACTTAAAGAGAGCGAGGGAGCGGTTCTTCGAGGAGAGATTAAGATCGGTTTCTGATCCGTCAAGGATGTGGCGCGAGCTTTCTAATCTGGGCCTCATACGATCGCCTCTCTCTACTCTACTTAGCTTTTTTTCGCGCGACGAACTTAACACCTACTATGGGTGCGGCCCAGTTGCTACTTTTAAATGCTACCAATGCTTTCGCTTCCAACGCTATCATAAAACGGTCCACTAGCGCTACCAATGCTACTAACGCTACGCAAGTGGACCAGATCACAGATCATCTTGTTCCATTATCCACGGTGAATTTGATTTAAAAAGATGGATTTACCGGTAATGTTAATAAATATTTTGGACATTTACTATAATATTCCATCATATGTATACGAAGATGACGAAGAATTTATGCTTGCATTTATAAACTCGCAAGCTTTAAAACGTAAATCTCGATACAACATACCGAGAATAGAAGGTTACGTAGAACGTATTGTACCGTTACTTAGTGCAATGGAATTCAAGAGTCATTTCAGGTAAAGTCTTCATTTCCTTTTATTTCTCATGTACAATAATAATAATAATCATCATTATGCAAGAATCATTTCTCATTATTTCATTATCACCATCTACTTTTTAGAATGCTGCCACAAACGTTCGAATTTATCTTGGAAGAGATTGCAGAGCAACTACAAAGGACTACAAGTGGGAATGAAATGATATCTCCAAAAAAACAATTTTTAATTGCTTTGTGGCGTATGGCAACGCCAGATTCATATAGGTATAAACTACTCTACACTTATATTACTAATATTTATTTTAATACATTATCGTCATTTTTTAAACTTGAATCATTATTTCAGATCAATACACTCCAGATTTGGAGTGGGAAAAGCCACAGCCATTAGAGCAGTACGTCGAGTTACTCGTACGTTATGTTGTCTTCATCGAGATTCATACAATGGCCGTCAGAAGGGAGGATTGAAAGAATTATGCAGGGTTTCTCCGAAATTGGTGCTTTTCCAAGAACTATTGGAGCAATTGATGGCACACATATCAATATACCAGCTCCAAAAGAAAATCCTGAGGCTTATGTAAATAGGAAAGGCCATCACTCTATTCAAGCCCAAGTTAATATTTTTTATTTTCATTGTTATTACTTGTAAAGAATTGAGTGCCTCTGAGCATAGACTTTTGTGCAAGCGCATAAACATATACATGAGAAAATGGATTGGTCTATTTTCTTATGCATTTGCTAATAGACCTTTATGCATATGCTTATGCGCTTATATCTATACAGATATACTTTAACTATTTTTTGATTGCAGGTAGTTTGTGATCATACGCGTCTCTTCACACACGTATATGTTGGAAATGTTGGATCCGTACATGACGCACGTGTTTTTCGATTATCAGGATTGCAAAATTACATCGCAGACCCAGCTAAATTTCCTAATGACAGCCATCTAATTGGAGATGCTGCTTACCCTCTTTTAACTTAATTGATGGTGCCATATACAGACAACGGTCATCTCACGCAACGTGAAAAAAATTATAATTTCTGTCTGTCTTCTTCTCGCATGGTTGTGGAAAGAGCTATTGGTTTGCTCAAGGGACGCTGGAAAAGCATTCTTCATTATTTGGCAATGGAATCTGTCAAACAAATTCCTTATTATTTTCTAGCATGTTGTGTACTGCACAACATATGTTTGATCAGAAATGACGACCTGGAGGCATTGCTAGTGATTAATGAAGAAGCAGCATATCCTCTACAAGAAGTAGAAGGTCGAGTACATAACAGAGCTGAAGTCAAAGCAAAGAGGAATCTAATATGTGCAAGACTTCGTTTAAGAGAAATATAGATGATCTATATTTTTTGTTTGTGATAAATGATTATAATGTAAAAGAAATTACATAATATTAATGAAATAAAATCACATTTTTTAATTATCAAAAACTAATTTTATTTTTAAATGCATTTTACATTAACTTGAAATATAATATTAATATGTACTAACTATTCACTCTGATATCACAATACTTTGTATAATAAACTTTTAGTGTAGAATACTACTAAATTAGGTGATACCTTTATACGCAATTTATGTTATAAAATTGAATTTTTTTTTATTATAAATTATATTTCTTGTGATGTAACAAAATAAAAATAATCACGAAATAATTCCACTGGTTGCGATATATTATTGTTAATGTAATTACTATTAACCCTTTGCGGATGAATGCCGACAAATAAGAAGTATAAGGCTGAGATTTCATATATCCGACAATAATATTGTTGTATATAGGCGATAGGCTGTAAGATAGAAAATTTCTCGAGTCTTTATAAATTTTCTATTCTGCAGCCAATCGCCTATGTCCGACAATGTCGTTGTCGGATGTATGTAATCTTAGTCTAATACAGTTTATTTGGTGGCATTCTTCCACAAAGGATAAATAAAAACAAAAAATACAATATTAAAATTACATCTAAACAAATCACAAAATCGCATCACAATAAATTACATCACAGAAAAGTAAAACGTATCAGTAAGTTTTTCATTGCTTATCTTTGTTAGCAATTTTTTCTAAAAGACCTAATAATCGGTCTTGTCTTATCAAAGTATCTTCGTGCATTTTCCTTCTTTCTTCTTTATTTTCCTGCACAATTGTAATAAGTTTTTCTAATGCAGTCTCTTCATTTACTTTTTGACCTAAATAAAAAAGAAAACAAAAATTGTCATATTATAAACAATTAAATTTGTGAAATCTTTTAATTTTGACTATAAATGATTCTCACGCTTTCGAGGTTTTTCAGAAATACAAAGAGATGGTGATCTTGGACCTGGAGAGCTGTTGCTGTTGCTGGACGAAGGACCAGGAGACGGCAGTATACTATCAGAAGTATCCAAAGTTAGAACTGACTTGACCCATGGTTTGTGCCCAAACATTTCATCCATAAGCTGCGAAATACCAGCTCATAATCCTATTCACACACACTTTATTCTAAATTTTACAATAAATAAATAGTAAAGTTATTTTACCTCGAAGTACGACCAAGTACATCTATTGTTACCACTTTTATTGTTATGATCTTTGATATTTTTGTATGTCTTTCGTAAACCGTTAAATTTGCTTTTACATTGCAATCCTGTAATATTGTAGGATTGTTCCTGCAATTTTTGAGAAATTATTTCCCAAAACTTTTTTACAGATACTTTCCCTGTATTCAATAGGTATTCATGCTGCTTATATTCTGCCAATAACAATCTAACAGCTTCGTCAATCCATCTAAATCCATCTAAAAGTAAATGTTACATTGTATAAAATTTCATTCATCAAAACTTAACGTGACATATATACGGAAACATAAAGTACTTACCATTAGAGGCTTCACCGACATTGGCCGTTTCTTCTTCCATGCTATTATTATTATTCTCTTCTGCTTTTGCTTTTTCAAACAATTGCGTGGTATATGTTAAATCTGAAAAAATAAAAAAAATACCAACAATTTGCAAACAAATAACCTATAAATATATTCCAAATTAGAAAGATACTAATAATATGATACCAATAATACCCAATAAGATACTAATAATACCCAATATATATTCATAATTTAATATTTACCTGTTGAAGCACGAGCAAATTCATTTTCAGTGAGGTTAAACACATATGTGACACCTGTTCCCTCATCAATAAGCTGTAATTCCGGCATTTTTAATAAATTTTTACACCTATCACGGCCACACTTTTAATATTTCCCGCTAATGTCCGAAATGCTTCCGATAACCTACTTCTTGAGGTGAGGCGTTTGTAGCACGGTGGAAGCGAAAACAGTGACGTCATTGATGACGTGTAAGATTTGCCGAGAGCGCTCTGAAGCGCCATGTGGACCATCCATAGCGCTGCTACGAATGCTCTGTAGCGTTTGAAGCAACAACTGGACCGCACCCTATGCCTCTCTCTCGAATTGCTATTTCCCTTGTTCGCAGTCACAATTTTCTGACTTGATACTATCAATTGTGCCCGAAGAGCCGCTATTCACGTTTTCACAAATAACGTTTGATGGTCTGCGTTCAACAATGAATTCATCATCTACTTCCTTCGCCTCGGGTTACGATCAGTTGCCACTTGCCACTCTCCATCATTGCCTTGGCCTTGCCTCATATAGTAAATCTTGTAATATCACTCTCCAATAGTTGCATCAATCTTGGATATTTTCCTTCGCTCTGGAAGCGCGCTATAGTTCACCCACTTTCCAAAATCAAGTCACCATCCTCTCCTTCCGACACGAGACCTATTGCTAATTTGTGCGAACTTTCCAAGTTGTTTGAGAAAATTTTGCATAGACAAATAGTGGACTTTATCAACACCAATCATATTCTTGATGATCGACAGTCAGGCTTCTGTAAGGGTTACTCCACCCAGTCTGCCCTTTTAAGAATATTCCATGACATTAAGAGCGGCCTTCACGTGGGCGAGGTTCTAATTCTGGTCCTTTTTGACTTTAGCAAGGATTTCGATACGGTCTCGCATCTTTTATTGCTGACCAAACTCAGGAAACTGGGGTTATCCGATCTAGCCCTGAAATTGATCTTCTCTTACCTCACGGGTCGCTCTCAAGCGGTTGTCGATCTCGAGGGTAGTTTCTCAGATTGTCTACCTGTCACTTCTGGTGTTCCGCAAGGATTCGTTTTGGGTCCTCTCCTTTTCTTCCTCTTTATTAACGATATTAGCGCTTTTCTTAGATTTACTGAGCATATGATATTTTCCGACGATACACAAATTTATCGCAGGTGTCTCGTCAGTCAATTGAATGCTGCCTTGCAGCTTGTGGCACATGATGTGGGTGTCATATTCGAATTTGCCGCATCTAATGGGTTGTCTCTCAATCTTGGTAAATCCAAGGTTTTAATACTCGGCAGCAGGCGGTATGTTCGACAGATAAATCTTAAAGACTTACCCCTTATTTCCGTTAATGGCACCTCCATTCCGTTCGTTGCCGAGACACGTAACTTGGGTGTTATCATGAACTCCGACCTATCTTGGGATAGCCACGTCTCTCACATTTCTAAGAGGGTACATTTTACGCTGCACAAGCTAAAATTTTATAAAAACTCCCTATCACTTGAGCTTTGTGTAAAACTGGTGACCGCTTTGATTTGGCTTCTGCTGGACTACTGTTCACTCATGTACAATGATGTCACCGATGAGCTCAACACCAAACTTCAACGACTTATTAATTGTACAATTCGGTTTATTTATAATCTTAGACGTGACGAACACATCACGCCTTATCGACACCGATTAGGGTGGTTGTCTGTAAAAAATAGACGCCTTTACTTTCTCGGCATCAAAATGTTCAAGATATTCCATGGCATGTCTCCTAGTTATGTCTCTGAAATTTTTACTAAACCAGATCCCTCAATTGTCGCGGCTAGTACAACCGCATACTTTTCACCTTCCTAATCATAGAACTGAGACCTACCACAGGTCTTTCCATCTCGCGGGAAGTTATTTTTGGGACTCGCTTCCTACTGATGTAGTGTCGTCATCGTCCGTCGCCGATTTTAAGAGCAAGCTCCACAACCATCTCTCCTCGCTCGAGCTGAGTTTGGTTCAAGGTTCTACAGTGTGCCCTCCTGCTCAATCATAGTTTGTTAAATGGTGCCATGTCATTGCATATATTTAGTTATTGACTTTGCTAGGCTTATTCTAGTCTTAAGTGGTAGGTCTTAGTTCTTTTGCTTAAATTTTCGCGATTATTTTTTAGTTTGCGTACATACCTAGTCGCTGACCTTGCAAAGTTTAAACAAGTTTAAATCAATTATGTGTTTTTCTGTTATAATTTTTGCGAATTGTTTCCTGATTGCGATCTCACTAACTGGTTGTATGCATTGCTTTTTTGCGGCATCTTTTGCGTAGGACGAGTAGCATGTTCTAATATTCTCTTTCTATATATCTCCCTCGTCTTTTGCTGGGGATGCATCACCGGCTCTTCATCATCATTACCATTGCGCTGCGCCCTAGTTCTTAGTTCATATGCACTTTTTAGTTTTTTTTAGTACTTGCTTCTTATCATATTCTATTTTCATTGTACATATTATTATTTAAGTTGAGCAAATTCGTAGTTCACGGCGTATATTATTCAATTCGGCTACATGTTATTACGTTAAAGTTATACTTTACATTCTATTAATTGTTTTATGCTGGATTATTGTTGCTTGCCTTACGAGAGAGAGTAGGAACATGCTTGCGGTCGCTGCCATATGCATTTCACCTGCTTGCTAACCAAGGTTTTTATTTACTGCTAATTGCACATCGGTAGCGATTACACTGCGTCTCGCATCTGTTTCTAGCTTTTAATTATTGTTCTTCATATCTTTGTTTATATATTTGTTTTTGTCTCGTTTATACATTTATACATTTGTTAATTCACAAATAGCCTAAAGTCTTGACTATGGCTTAAATAAAATCAATAAAATCAAATCAAATCAAATCAAATCAAATTTCTCTTTACTGCCCTCGCTTTGTCATGCAAAGTTCCCAACAGACTTCCAACCTTGTCTCCATTCCGTCGCCGAGCACGCCATCTACTCCGCCTTTCTCCATGCAGCGTGCCAACTCGCCCGCTCACCGCTTCCTTAACGCTCCTGGCACCTCTCCGTTTCTATCATGCCGAATCGCCTTCATCCCTCCTTTCACATCTCTCTCTGCCCTCTTCCTTCTTTGCTCCATTATAACCTTGTTTTCTCGGTGTCTCCCGTTTCTCCGCTTCCATTCCTTATCATCTTTTGTCACCTCCCAGAACTTTCCGCCTCTCCTCTATGTCCTCAGTTTCCTTTTCTACGCAGTTGCGTACCAATCACGCCATCAGGCGGAAAGGAAAGAGCGCGGACTGTGAAGAGTGTCCGCAAGCGTAATGGTCGTGCGAGGAATGTGCGAGAAAGTTTTTGTACAAGCGACATATCAAAAGGTAAAGATAAATCTAGTGACGAGCCCCCACGTAAAAGATCTATTCGAAACGCGTCAAGTAGAACATTATTAAATTTCTTCGAACTGGATTTCGGCAACGCGAGTACACGACCCTGGCGGAAAAAAAACTACGAGAAAGTATGTCATTCCGACAACAAATTATAACTGTCTACAATAAAGTATCCGACAACTCACTCATATTTTAACAAGTTCTAGTTTTTTTGTAGAAAATTTATACAACTATCTAAAATGAGCTACAACCTTATACGAGAAAAAAAATAGTTAGTTGCAGTTTCTCATTTAAATTATAAGTATATTTATGCTAGTTTCTACGACATAGTTCGGACATAAATGGGAAACAAAAAGATGGACGGAGTCATTTATTGTAACTTTTTATAGATAAGTTTCTAAAAAAAATACGACTTTTAACAATTGTTTTTGATTTTGAAAAAAAAATGGAAACAAGTAAGGCAAGATATTTGTAAATTTTTATAGAAGCTACAACTTTGTACAACTTACAGCAACATTTTAAAACTTTATTGAACTTACAAGAGCTAATCAGAGGACGCAGTTTTTCATAACTCCTTATAAATACTACAAGATTGTACCAGAAATTATGAATTTTTACAATTACTAGCCTCCACCAAAAATTTACTACTTGGAGGCATTCACAGTTGTAGACAGATATATAGATATACTTTATTTCACTCCCCTTCCGGGGTTGAAAAGGCGTTTTTTCAGGAAAACGTTCCCAAAAACTTCTACAATCTTTTTATCACCTCCTCTTATCCACACGCATGGCGTATTATAGGGACGTACCCAACCCTTTACAATCTTATAATCTCATCCTAACAAAAACCTGGCCATTGGGCGACCTCACATACTATTTCCTTTCCCCCCTCCCTCTTCTTATCCCTCGGCCATCCTCTTCGACTTCCGTCCTTTTATTCCTTCTGCCTTTTACTTCGCTTTCCGCCCTTCTTCGGATCCGAATTCTTTCCTCTGCTCCTCCTTATTCCGCCCTCTCTTCCTTTCTCTTTCCGTCTTTCCGTTTCACCGCATCTCATTTTCCTCTTCTTCTCGCCTGCGTCCTAATACAGAAAAACATAGCAAACATAACAACATAGCAACCATGACACATATGACCATATCCCTCAGACCATCTTCTCCGGCTTCCATCCTTTCTTTCACTCTGGTTTTTTCTTTTTCGTGTCCCTTTTCCTGTGCCTGCTCCTCATTTAATATGTCATTTATGCTTGGATTTCCTCTTCTTCTTTGTCTGTTTACTTCTGCTTTTTGCTTTTTCTACTTCTTTTTCTGTTTTCTTCATCGCTGCTGTCCTTCGCTGTTTTTCCTTCTTTCCTCAAATCTGCATTCCTTCCTCGGCTCTTCCTTTTCCTATCCTCTCTTCTTTTCTATCTCTATCCAGTCCTTCCACTGCTTCTTCACTTTCCTCTCCTCCGTGCCTGCATTTCTTTTATGTCATTTATGCTTGGAACCTTCAAATCCTTCTCCATCTGCCTCCCTTCTCATCCCATTTTACTTCCTTTCCGTCCATCCATAGCCTCCTGTTAGTTAGGACCCCTGACCTTCCTTTCTTCTCTTGCTTTAACTACCAACCTGTGCCTATACGCTCTCTCCTCCGTCGTAAGCTCCTCGTCGACTCCTACTTCCCATCTTCTTCATATCTCCTCACTCCTTCCAATTATGTTTTCCTTGTCGTCTTCCTCTTCAAGCTCCGTAAATAATACATCCTTCTTGTCCGCACCTGTCACCTCCACGATCCTTCTTATCGGAATTATCTTTCCCATCACTCTTTCCATGGTTGTTTCCACCAGCTCCCTTCTTTCCCTTGGTCCTTCTCCTGTTACTCTCCTCCATATGAGGCTCCTTTTCCTCTTTTCGGCTTTCTCTCTTTCGTCTTTTCGCTCCGCCTCTCTCCCTTTTCTTTCTCTTCTTCTTCCTCTTCTTACTTTCTCCTCTCTGTCTTCCACCATTCGCCACAATCTGCTCCTCTCTGCATCGTGTTCCTTCTCCCCAACTCTTTCCTCCATCCCTTTTTTGTCTTTCCTGACCTCTCTTTTTCCTCCGCTACCTCTGTCCCCCTTCTCCCTCATCACACTTCTCTCTGTCTCGCTCCCAACCCATCCCTTTCCTTTCCTCACCTTTTCTCTTCCTTGTCTGATCGCCGTTCTTTTCATCTTCTCATTGCAGTTCCTCCTCCTCTCACTTGTCCCCTCCCCCTCATTTGCCACTTCCTCTCACCAATCTCTACTCCACCCTTTTTCACTCCATCCTTCTTCACTGCTCTCTCTTCTCTCCACTTCTGACATCTTCTTCATC
>NW_020227358.1:0-9696 GCF_003070985.1 Temnothorax curvispinosus
TCCTAGTAATCTCTCTGCCACATTCTGCCACCCCTCTCCTTCCCATTCCACCCATCTCGTACATTCCTCCCATACATGTTCCCATGTTTCCTCTTCCTTTCCACACATCCTGCATTTTTTGTCCTCCTCATTTTCCCAGTATAGTCCTTCCCTCACTTCGTTACCCAGTCTGAATCTTGCAATCCTGTTCCATCTTGCTTCCTCCCATCCCTTCATTAGATAGTCCGGGATCCCGTCCTTCCTTATGCTCTTATACCATCTATTGTACTTCGATCCTACGATCTTTTCCATCCTTTCTTGTCTCTCCTTATCTCTCTCCTTCTTTTCCAATTCCTCTTCCTCCAACTCCTCTCTTCCTTCCATTTCTACTCCGATCCCTTCCAAGTAATCTTTTCTCTCCTGCTCCCATCTCCCTATTACCTTTCCTCTCTTCCATCTCTCTTTCATTTCTTCCAAACACTTTCTCGCTATCTCTCCTCCTCTACCTTCTTCCAATTTTCTTTCAAATTTCCATGTTCTCTTGCTTGCTCTACTTCTCATCTTCTCTCTTTCTAGCTCGTCTCTGACCATATATCCCGGCGTCCTCCAATTTATTCCAAGTACCCATCTAAGATATCTCTCGTGAATACCTTCTACCTCCCTCCTCTCCTTCCATCCCCATACTTCTGCCCCGTATCCCATCACTGTCCATATCAGTGTGTCGTATAGCCAGATCCTTCTTTTGCAGTCCTTTTTCCACATCCTCTTCCCTATCCCCCATACTTCCCTCATTACTCTTGCTGCCTTCCTTCTTTTCTCTCTGATATGCGCCTCCTGCCCTCCATTCTCCTTCATCGTATACCCTAAATACTTGAATTCTTTAACCTCTTCTAATTTTTTTCCCTTCCACCTCCAGTCGTACTTCTTCTTCCTTCCTCCTCCCTTTCTGAATCTCATTACCTTTGACTTCTCTATACTCAGAGTTAACCCTTTTCTGTCTAAATATCCTTCTAACCTGCTTATCATCGATCTCATGTCCTGCTCCTCCTCTGCCAGCAGTGCAATATCATCTGCATACATTAGCGTGTATATTTTCTCGCCTCTTAATTTCACTCCTCCCCATCCGCCTTTTTTTATATGATCCTCTATGTCTGCGATTAATAGGTTGAATAATATTGGGCTTAGTGGGCATCCCTGTCTCAGGCCTTTCGCCGTCCAAAATTGACCATCATTCTCTCCTCCTTTCCCTACTCTGCTCTTTGTTTCCCTCAATACTTCCTCTACTCTGTCTATCAGTCCTTGTCTCACTCCTCTTTCTCTCATTGCCTTTATTAATACTCTTTTGTCCACTGAGTCGAAGGCAGCCTTCAGATCCACAAAAAACACTGTCATCTTTCCTTTCTCTTTTCCTATTTGTCTGTTCACCAGGTAATTCAAAGCGAATATTTGATCCATCGTTCCCATTCCTTTCCTGAATCCCGTTTGATTATCGGGGATCAATTTCTTCGTTTCTACTTCTTCTCTTATTCTTTCCGCCAGTACCGCCGTGTAGATTTTGTACATCGAAGACATGATGGTTATTCCTCTATAGTCCTTCACCTCTCGCCCTTCTCCTTTTTTAACTAATGGGATTATCTCCCCTTCCTTCCATTGTTCCGGCCAGCCTTCATCTCTCCAGACACGTTTGCATACCTCCCATATCCATTTCACCATTTCTTCTCCTCCGTACTTCCATGCCTCGTTAGGTATCCCGTCATTGCCTATTGCTTTTCCCGTCTTTAGTTTCTTTATTACGTTTCTTATCTCTTCTAGTCCTATCTCTTCTTTCTCCTGTCTGCTTCTGTCTCCCTCTCCCTTTACCACTCTGTTCTCCACTCCACCCATCAGATCCATGAAATACTCCTTCCACTCTTCCGGTTTTATCTTTTCATTCACCCTTCTTCTTCTCTTCCTTACTCTGCCTATCAACTCCCATACCTTTCCCTCCGTTTTCGCTTCTCCAATCTCTCTGATCATTCTTTCTTTCTCCTCCTTCTTCTTTCTATCACACATTTCCCTATATTCTTTCCTTCTTTCTCTGTATCTTTCTGCTTCTCCTTTCCCTTTTCTCCATTTCCTTAGTTCTTTCCTCACTTCCCTCTTGCTCTCCGTACATTCCTCGTCCCACCACCCTCTTTTGTTCTTGATAGTCATTCTTTCATTCTTGTCCTCGTTCTCCTCAATCACCCTTCTTATCTTCCTTGTTTCTTCCTCTATTTCCTCTTGCAGGTCTCTTTTTCCTTCAATCGCGCCTAACTTCTCCTTAAATTGCGTCTTTCCTTCTTCATTCCATACTCCCCTTCTTTTCATTTTTTCAGTTCCTCTCCTCCTTTGCCTTCTCTTTGAGCTTCCCCTCACCCATAGTATTAATGGATGATGGTCCGAATCTATCCTTTCTCTTACTTCCAGTCTTTCCACCTTTTCTCTAACCTCCTCGTCCCCTATTATGTAATCTATGACTGTCTCACCTCTTCCCCCTGTGTATGTATATTCTCCCTCCTCGTCCCCCTTTGTGCCTCCATTTAATATCATATATCCTCTCTCCTCGATAAACTCCAGTAACTTTCTGCCTTCTTTATTTATCTTCTTATCTTTAGACTTCCTCCCTCTTTCCTCTCTTCGCTCGATTTCCTCTTCCCATCCTCCTCCTCCTCTTCCTCTCCTTCCTCTCCCGTTCTCGCGTTAAAGTCACCTCCTATTATGGTCCTTACTCCTTTTTCCCCCTCCTCCGTCCTTTCCTTCAGACCTTCTAGTTTCTCGTCTATATTGTTGTTTACATAGATTCCTATTATTCTCCATACTTCCTCTCCTATTCTTATCTTACCTTCGATTTTTCCTTCTTCCTCCGTCTCCCTTCTTTCCTTTATCTCTTCTATGCTTTTCCTTATTCCTAGCAACATGCCTCCGCACGCTCTGCCTTTCTTGTTCCTCCTGGCTGCTATCTGTACTCTCCATCTATATTCTCTCGGTAGCTTCTCCTTCACCTTCTCCCATCCTTTCTCATCAGTCCAAGTCTCCATCATCACAATCACATCCCATTCTTTTATCCCTTCCCAGAAGTCCTTATCCTTGTTTGTTAAACCAGCTACGTTCCAAAAGGCCACTTTCCACGTCTCTTCACTCTCCCCGTCGTTTCTTTCCTCTTCTCCTATATATCTTTTCTCTTGTCCCTCGACTTCCCTTATTCTGTTTCCTCTAATATTTTCCTCATCTACCTCCTTTATACTTTCTTCGTCCTTTCTGGTTTCTTCTGGTGTGTTCCGCCTTTCTTCTATCTCCTTGGACCTTTCCTGTCTTCTTTCTTGTATCTTTTCCCTCCTTCTCTCGTTCATCATGCTTAACCCTTCTTTATCCTTCTTCTTTTTTTTCTTATCTGCGAAAGTGATCCCTTTCTTCTAGCGCTTCTTTGTTTTCGTTCCATCTCCATTCCTTATTATCCTCCCATATTTTTTGGTAACCGACCGTTACCCATTTTCCTGCCTCCCTTTTTTCCCTTGCTATCTTTCTTAACTCTTTCTGTATCTGCCTTTCTTTTTTAGTAAGGTCGTCATTCAGAAAACAGCCATACTTCTTTCCTAGCTCTTTCTTTCTCATCATTATCTCTCGTTTGTTATCCCAATTTTTGCATCTCAGTACCTTCATCTTAAATTCTCCATGTCCAATTTCTTGTACTTCCTCGACGGCCATTTTCGATCTATTTATTTCTTCTATCAACTTCTCGGTTTTTTCTTTTCTTTCCTTTTCATTTCCTGTTTTCTCTTCTCTTACAATTATGTTTACTCTCCTCCTTCTTCTTTCTGCCATCTCCATATTTCTTTCTATCTCTTTCATTTTCCTTATTATCTCCCCTCCCTCACTCATTGACATGTTTACTTCTATCTTCTCTGCCTTCTCCTCTAAATTCTTAATTCTTCCTTCCAGGGTCTTTTTTTGATTTTCCCATATCTCCTCGCTTCTCCTCAATTCCTCCCTCAGTCCCTTAATTTCGTTTTTTATTTCCTCTTTATCTCTTTTCCTTTCTTTCTCTTGTTCCTCCTTATCTTTCTTTCTTTCTCCCTCTTGTTCCTCCATTTTCTTCAAAATTTCTTTAACCTTCTCCAGTAATTCTTCCGTCGCCATATTTTCTTTTCCCTGCTTTTTTTTTTTTGATTTTGGGCGGCGGTGATCTGTTGACCCTTCTTTGTGCGTTAAATTCTTTTAGAATTTCTTTCTCCGCATTCGCTGCTTCCTCCACCTCTTCTTCCCTCTTCCTTTTCTCACTCTTCTGAAAGAATTCCTTGACCGATCCTGTACTGTCCGTTCTTCTCAATTTGGCTAACTCCTCCGCCTTCGTTGGTCTGCCTCTCGCTTTCTTCTCGCCTTCGCCTTCCCCCTTCTTTCCTTTATCTCCCTGTTGTGCACTTTCTGATTCTATTTCCTTCTCTTTATCCATCCGCTGTTCTTGATTTGCCTATCCCTCTTTCTTTTTTGTATCCTATGGCTGCGTGCACGTCCTACTATTCCTTCTATATCCGAGCTTCCCTTCTATGACTGAGCTAGTCTATGCCCGCTTTCGCGCCTCTTTCCTACGTTCTGTCGCCTCTCTATGTTACTTACCGTATATGCCTCAACTGTCACTTCGTTCCAGCCACTTTCTTCACTTTTCACCTTTTAACCGATCTCGCCCCCGCTTAACTCTTTCTCCTCCGCCGTCTCACACCTCCATCCCTTGCCGTCCCGCTACTCTCACTCTCTCCCACCCTTTCTGTGTCGCACTTTTCTATCACTTTATCTCCGCTATGTTCACACCTGTCACCTTCTATGTTCCGGAACCGGAAGTCCCCTCTTATTACATAATATTCAAATAGCATATTTTTATTACTGTATTTAGATATATACTGTGGACATACATCCTAGTTTGACGTAAATTCAAAGACTAGATAGTTATTGGTAAATATTGCATTATTTTTAACTTAATTTTTAATCTTAGATAAATATATTTGACATGTCTTACATACGAGTATTTGTGTTAGACATGTATTATTATGAATGTTGGAAGCATATAATTAATTTATTTTTTATTTTTATTGTATTTGAAGGTGTCTTGCATGGAGTGGAGGCATAGGGTGGACACATCTAAACAAATTATTATCGTGTCTAAATATACCATCAATTGATTTTAAAACATATAAGAGATATGAGCAAGAAGTTGGTCAATCAGTGGAAACAACGGCAAAAGAAAGCTATCATAATGCAGTAAATTTGGAACAACGCCTCACTTTAGAAAATCAAGAAACAATAATACAAAAATTATTGTAATTAAAAAACTAATTTTTATAATTATATAGTTATTATATATTCTAAAGTACATTTACAATATGTGTACATGTATGGCAAGCTTATTAAGCTTATTTAATTTTAATTTTTTCTCTAAAAATTTAGATAAAAACATTAAATATTTTATTCTTGTATTTTTGTATTTATAAAAAATAAAAATTTTAGTAATATAAAACGAAAAAACCAAAAATAAGTGTTTATACAATAGTATATTTTATTTTTTATTATTTATCCTTATTTATTTACCTCTAGTATTTTTGTTTTTGGCGTTTCCATATATTAAGAGTTATTTTGACACTTTTTTACATTTTTCCTAGGCTAGATAATTTAAAATCAGGTTTTATTGCATCCGATGAGCAATCCAATTTATTAAATAATGAAATGCAGAAAAATATCGAAACCTCACCTACTAATACAACATTCAATGATGTTGTACGACTCGTCGTTTCATATGATATGGGATGGAGTAGTAGAAGAACGGGACAAAGTTATGATAGCCTTAATGGATTTGGAGCAATTATTGGCAACCAATCAGGATTAGTTCTTGATTATTCAACGTGCAACAGGAAATGTAAAAAGTGCGATAATGGACATAGTCTAGCTGATCATGATTGCCGACTTAACTTTTGGGGCTCAGCAAAGGCGATGGAACCCCATGTTGGAAAAAATCTTGTTACTAATAGTTCAATTCTTCAATCAAAGAATTTGGAAGTTGGAATACTGATGATGATGACGATAGTTCGATTATAGCAGCCTGTCGATCTTCGAGTTCACATCCTATTGTTAAGCATTCAGATAAAAATCATGCATCTACTGGTGTAAAAGAACAATTATACGGAATTGGAAAAAATTGTAAGGAACTGAACAACGATAGAATACTTTATCTTCACCGATTCTTTACTTATGCATTAGCACAAAATAAAGGTAATAGCGCAGCATTGGCAGAAGCTATTTGATGCATCCCACGTTTAATGATCACAGTAAGTGTGGTTCATGGTGTGGTTACATACAAAATCCAGAAAATTATGATCATAGAACAGTTCCAGGCGGTTTTCATGATCTTCAGCTATTTGAAAATCTTAAAGAAATTTTCAATAAGTTAGCTTTGAACGCCTCGAAATTTTCAGCGAATGCATCAAGTAACGCTAACGAAAGTCTTAATGCTGTTATGACCAGTAAGGCGCCAAAAGCTCAATGCTATAGTCTCTCACAATCTGCAGATTTTTGGTTTGCTTGTGCCATTGGGCAAAAAAATTTAGGTGAAGGTTATACACAAGATGCTATCGCACGTCTTAGTCTATCCCCTGGAAAATTTTATTCTAATCATGTCTCTAGAATCAATCATACAATGACACAAAGACAATTATTTACAAAGAGCAGAGAGTTTAAAAAAAAACGTATAACTCTGAAGAAACATAGATCAGCATTACAGCACAGAAAGGAAAATGCTGAGGGCGTTACATACGAAAGTAATTGTACTCTTTTAACTATACCGGCCACGCAAGAACAAGAAATAAATAAGAATGTGATAAATAATTCCGATATTGAAAAAGAAAACATTATTTTAATTGATCTTAAAACGTCAGGCTTTGGACAAAATAGCGAAATATTGTAAATTGCTGCAAAATGTGGCTCTTCAACTTTTGCAACATATGTACATACAGCCAACACAGCAAATATCTGCTGCAGTTATGGAAGCCAATGGTCTGAGAAATTATTGTGGTACTCTTATGTATCATGGCGTCGAAGTCCTATCTGTTCCTCTTCGTGTTGCAATGGGAAATTTTCTCAATTGGCTTGTATCTTTTAAGAAATGTTACATTGCAGCGCACAATTTGAACTTTAATGGTCCCAAATTGTATGATGCCATCAAGTTATGTAATTTGCAATCAGATTTTTCAGAAACTGTTCACAGTTTTATTGACACGTTATATTAGAAAACACACTAGCAGGAAAGGCAAAGGTCAATGTACAGTCGTAGGACTAGCTAACTGGCTAAATTTATAAAGCTCTGGCGCACATAATGCGATATATATGACGTAGATATTTTAGATAAAATATTACAATGTAAAATTTCAAAATATATACTTATTAATAGCGCAAAAAATTTGGTTACCCTAACTACAAAATTGGATGAGAACATAATTATAAGAAATTCTCTTGCAACACTAGATTCGTTAAAAACTATATTAAGTGACAATCTTCGAAACAATATCGTAAAAGCTTCTATAACGATAGAATGATTGAAAAATGTATATAACACATCTGGTTCGATTGGTGTAAGCAAATTATTAGGAAAGAAAGAAAATAATAAAGTCATAATTACAAATAGAAAACAGCTAAAAATCATAGAATGGTTAAAAGAAAATTGAAAAAAAAAGTTTATTAACATACTTGTTTATATTATTAATGATATGTTTGTATTATTATTAATATTTATTTCATAAATATTAATATTATTATAATATTGTTACTAATATATTTAATAAACTTACTAATATATAAACTAAAAAATACTTTATTTAAAATGTAAATGCTTTTTATATTAATTAATTTTGTTTTTTAATTACTTTGTTTTTTAATTTGTATGCATTATTCTATCTTTTATGTTTTATATTTTTATAATTTTATATATTGTAACTTCTGCATATACATGCATATAAATATCAAAAACTCTTAAATTAAAGAAATTTACATTTTTAAATATATTTTTATAATTTTTATTATTTTTTTTGCTATTAATTATGTATTTTTTTTATTTTTTTTAACCTAAAATTTCGATATTGACTCGATATCGACTTGAACTCTTAGTGTTTACACTTTCAATATATCGATATATGTACAGCCTTACTGCGATGTTGCCAAGTCTCATAGACTAAAATAGGTTATGCAGCGTACTGACCACATTTTGCTACAGTTTTAGGTAAATAACTTTTAAGGTAGATGGTGCGTTGTCGTGAGTCAAAATAGAGCACTCGAAAAATTTTTTTATTAATGTATTAAAAAATGTATATTTGGTATCACCAGAGAGAAACCTGAGAGAGGCCACCCCGGCATTTTTCGTCAATTTTTCTGTGTCGCATTTTCCGACGCGCCGCCTGAGAAAGTGCAACTCAACTACGTCGTTTCGCTCGATAACCGCACATGGTTTGCGTCCGTGCTAATGGTTCGTGTCCGAACTAGCCAGTTAGAGGGGATATGCTGCGGCCGTGGCGCACAGTGAAGCCGTTTGCGCGAATCGCGGAAAAAATTATGTTACTTGTGAAATATGCAATGAATGATCATAGAACCTTTCAATGTTGACTTATAAAAATTGCAAAAGTGTATATTTATTAAAAATTAATGATAGGAACAAGTATTTGATTGAAATTAAATAAAAATTCAATTTACATTTAATTTACGTATAAGAGCAAAGTAATTCTTGCGTCTCATCGCTTAAGTCTAAATTTTTTTGATGTGGTTTACTTCTTAAACTAGTTATTAACGGATCGGATGACACGAGCATCATATGCATAACATCTTCATTTGTAAACAGACGGCTACATTTTCTACTATGATTAAGTCGATATCGTTTATAGTCCTTATTTCTTGCCTCTTGAGCTTTTTCCGATAATGTCCCAACAGGTAACGCTGCATTTTCCGAAGCATTTTCTATAATTTCCTTACCGTGAAGAAGAATTTTATGAACGGTAATTTGGATAAAGTACCAAGAATATTTTTCAATAAATATTTCCGCTGCCTTGTACGCATAAGAACCGAATTTTTCTGAATTTATTTCTTCACCACAATTAATCGTTTGTAATATTGTGGAAAATCTTCTGATCAATTCCTCGTCAACTACAGTTATTTCTGCTGTGATTTTTGGATCAGCAAAAAATCGTTGAGAAGTATTTCCGTCATTAGATGATCCGGAACCTTGTTTAACGATGTCTACCATCGGTCCAAGTTTATTATAAAAAGCGTCTTGTATTCTTGTTTTTTTGTTTCTTCTTTTTGAACGCGTGTTTCTGGCGTTGTTGACCACTTATTCTTGAAAGACAAATTGTAGGCAATATGTAATATACATTTCATGAATTTGATCGTGCGTGCAAGGGTGACATTCCTAATTTGAGTGCTTCTTTTCTTTGTTAGACCTTTTAGTAATTTCTGTTAAGTTGTTCATTTGAGATGGTTTGGAACCGCAAATGAAGCACGAAGATGCGATGAAGGCGTGTGGGTTACAGCTTGAGCTACCTTACCGTAAATATCATTTGATGATTTATTTTGAATGTGGTTCCAAACTTTTCTATTTCTGTTTCTCGTAATTGAGCAATTTCGTCATCCATATACGTTGCTTTTCACTTTTTATTTTTTCAGCAGTTT
>NW_020227359.1:0-3282 GCF_003070985.1 Temnothorax curvispinosus
ACAGTGATTCTCCCAACGGAGTTTACTATCGATCATTACACCCAGATGTTTCGTTATCTCGACACGCTCAATTATAGTTCCATTCAAACTTTTTACTATTATGTCTGTTTTTATTTCTTTCCTTATACTTCTAACTATCATATATTTGGTCTTATCTGCATTCATTTTTAACATATTCACATTCATCCATTCTTCAAGTATACCGAGCACCATATTTAGTTTTATTTCTATTTCCTCACAACTTTCTCCTGTTACACTTGCGGTCGTGTCATCTGCAAATAATCTAAATATACTTCCCTCCGGACAGACTTTAACTATATCATTTATATACAAAATAAACAATAGAGGTCCTAATACTGATCCCTGTGGCACGCCATATACTGTCTCAATTATTTTAGAACACATATCATTGAATCTAACTTGCTGCTTTCTATTACTTAAATACGATCTTATCCATTCCAGTACCACTCCTCTTATTCCATACTGATATAATTTTTCCACTAATCTTACCCTATCTATTGTCTCAAACGCTCTCCTGAGATCCAGGAATAACACCCCCACCATTTTTTTCTCCTCAATTATCAACTTCCATTCTTCGATAAAACTTTGAATTGCTGTCTCACACGACTGCTGTTTCCTAAATCCCGATTGGTATTCGGTTATTATTTCATTGTCATCTAGAAATTTTTCCAACTGTTTTTTTACAACTAACTCTAATACTTTTTCATATATCGGTAACATATTAATCGGTCTATACTCGCTCGCTTTTTTTGGTTTGTTTACCTTTGGTATCGGTATTATCGTGGATGTTTTCCATCCTTCTGGAAATTTACCTGTCCTAAGCGAATCATTTATTACCCCTACAAACTCATCTTTTATCACAGGTAGCACCATTTTCAGTATATCACTATTTATCCCTTCCTCTGTTCCGTTCTTTCGTGGTAGTTCCCTAACGATTTGTTCCAAATCACTTGCACTAATTGGCTCAAAATTTTCCATAATTCCCTTATTCTCAATTACATAAATAGGTCTCCTACCCGTGCCTTCTCTCCCCTTATTACTAATAGATTGCACAATGTTGCTAATACTTTTTACATAATATATATTAAATTTATCAGCTATATTGCATCCTTCTATGTCTCCTAATATTTCAAAATCTACATTATCGATGTTCTCTGAACCCCTTTGCTCACCTTTAATTAATTCTTTTAAAGTTTTCCACATTTTTGTGGGATCACTCCTATTATTATCTATTATATTCTCATAATATTCTTTCTTTTTTGCCCTGATAAGTTTAACTACTGCATTTCTTTCATTTTTGAAAAATTCCCAGTCCTGTTCTTTACCTGAGTTTATTGCTCTACTGTGAGCCTCATCCCTTCTATCTGCTGCCATTCTAATTTCATCTGAATACCACATTTTCCCTTCCCATATTTTCGGAATCTTAAACTTTTTCTTAGGTGCTACAGTATCCAATACACTTACTATACTATTAACAAATCTCTCCGCCCTTATGCTTATATCTAGCCCTTGACCTTGCTCAGTTCTTTCTTCCATTATTCTAAGAAATTCATCTGCATTAAATTTACTATAGTCCCTGCCTCTAAATTCTTTATATTTACTTCTATCTTTATTTGTATTAAATTCTACTTTTAGCCATGTATGGTCTGTGATTTTAGGTTTCTCATTCACTTGTACCTTTATTTCTTTATTCGAAAAAATTAAATCTATCATCGTTCGACTATCTTTTGTAACTCTTGTTGGACAATTAACGTATTGCCTCATCCCTAGGTTTTGCATTACCGTTAATAATTTCTTTGTGTAAAATGAATCTACCATTATATCTATGTTAAAGTCCCCTATCATTATACAGTCATACTTTATTATTAAATCTTCAACCGTATCTTCCAAAAATCTCACGAAATCGCCATTTGACGCACTCGGCGAATGATACACTACTGCTATCATACCTTTATACAAATTCTCTCTTATTTCTACCACCACGCACCAACAATTTGACACTATCTTTTTCTTATCAACTATTTTAAATTTAATATCATCCCTAACATATAACAGTACTCCTCCTGTGTTTCTATTTTCAGCATCGCATCTAACTACACTATACCCCGGTACATTGACCTCACTATCCTCAATTTCTACAGTCAATCTAGTCTCGGATAACGCTAGAATCACAGGATTCACCCTCTTCATAATCTGATGTTGAATTTCGTCCTTATGCGCCAAGAAGCTTTGTGCATTCGTATACCAGAGTAAATCCGCTTCTCCCTGTGGTTGCTATTTTGCATCTTCCCAGCCGGCTCTTTTTTTCTCTTCCTCCAATACTTTCTTAAATGTCGGACATTCCGAATCTAGCGCCTCGTGTTCAACATTTATCTTCAAGTTGTACGTCTGATTCTTATAGGTACAGTTTACACACCTCTTCTTTGCCGTCGTACATTCATTCGCCTTATGATTTCCTGCACATTTATAGCATGTTTCCTGTCTCGTGCAATTCTTGGCAATATGGTAATAGCCCCAGCATTTAAAACATCTTCTAACACTAATATAATTAAATATAGGACACTTTCGCCATCCTAAATTTATTTTTCCTCTGTTTATTAGTGAATTATGAGTGCTTTCATCCACTTCAATTATTACGGATCCTTGCTCAGTATCCTTACTTTTTCCTCTTAATATTTTCTTCACTAGGTGCATACCGGATTCTTCGCCAATTCTGTTCTGCTTCTTGATTGTATCTATCAGTTCATCATCCTCCATTTTCATTTCTTCTCCACCAACATTAATTATTTTAATCTTTGGTTTCCTCTTCTGTGGCTCAGAGACCTTGACCTCCTCGCCCATTGCCGCTTGTACCGTCGCCTTTAGCTTATCCTTCTCTTCTTTCGACTCACATCCTAAGATCACTGTCCCTTTACCTCCCTTTCTTAATTTGGTAATTCCTATTTCCATCTTGGTTATATCAATTTTATCTTTAATTGTTTTCTTCGTAATTTCACTCTCTTGTTGTACTTTTGGTTTTATAATCAAGATATTTTCTTCCTTCCTTTCTTTAATCACATCGCTATATTTTCTTGCCGCTCCACCTGACGATCCATATGCCCCTTGCGTCAACATTTTTCTCAATTCTTCTATTTCCTGTTTAATGCCTCCCACCTCCTCACGTACTATTTCTTTTATCATTGACTTGATCTCCTTTTTACATGCTGCCTCATCTTTTAATTCTTTCACTGTTTTTACAAGCCAATCTATTTTTCTATCAAT
>NW_020227360.1:0-2445 GCF_003070985.1 Temnothorax curvispinosus
ACTCGTTTTCTATCGGTTTAAATCAGTCTAAATTGTTATGATTTCGTGAACCCCGAAATCACAAAATTATAATGATTTAAACGGATTGACTGACCGATTCAAAGTGATAGAATCCATGAATTCCAGATATATAAACAGGATTATTTACTACTTTATTATAATTCTATTCTTTGTACTACAAATTTATTACAATGTGCAGTATTTATTTAACCCTTCGAGAACACACCTTTTTTTTCATTCACGGAGAACATTGGGTCAATCTGACCTTACACGCACTTTGATCGTCTACCATTTTAAATTGACGAGTGCGATTAGCTTGAAAAAATTCCCAGATGTACTTGGAACATTGTTAAATCAATTGATATAAATAAAAAGTGCAATAAAATGGTAGACGATCAAAGTGTGTGTAGAGTCAGATTGACCCAGTGTGTTCTTTTAAAAAAAAAAGTTTTTTATAAAAAAAAATTTATTTTTTTATGTTTAATATTTTTGGCTAAAAATTTTTCTGGCAAAAAAAAAGAAAAAAAGAGTCAAATTGACCCTGTGTGTTCTCGAAGGGTTAAATAAAAACATTTTACAGTTTTGCAAATATAGAATTCATGACTTTACCAAAAGGAAATCCTATAGTAAGAACTCTATTACATAAAAATTATGTGTTATATACAATTGTAACGATGCACCCCCACACATGCATCATTCCCGGCGAAGAACTGCCGGATGCCGCCCGACGATCTCCATCGGGCGAGGAAAGGGCGCGGTGCGCCCACCTTATTTTTAAACAACTTAACTTCGGTCGTGTGCGCGGCACTCCGCCGCACCGACATCTTCCCGGGTCTCCGACAGAAACCGAGGGGAGCCGAGCGCCCCCGAGCGCGAGCACGCTTATCGCCGCGCCGATTCCGCTCCGCTCCGCTGGCGGCGCGGCTCACGCGGGAACCGGCTTCCCCTCCCTAGCGTACCACCCGGGCGAGTATAAAAATACCGGCGCCGCGACAGATAGACACACTTCGATCCGAGTCTAGCTACATATGCTCCGCTACCCTCGGAGACGAGTACCTTTCCGCTTCCTAGGCCAGCTTGCGAAACGGGGTCCAGCGTTCTGAGCCTCGTTCAAGAATTCTTGAGCGCTGACCGCCTTCCCACCCGGAACACCCCGTCTGCCACGGTAACCAGGGGTCGAGCGTGCCCGGCCTCTCGATAAGGATTCTTGCCGCCGGAACAGTCGGACCTCCTCGTCAACCGATCGACCAGCCTAACCCCTGGCCGTTCGTTTTCCTTCCCACCGCGCCGCGTAATTAACACCGGACCGTATCGCGAGAAAGAAACCGCGCCGGATAATATACACGCGCCCGCGCCGCAAATCTCGCGCCGCGGGCCGACCAGCCATTGGCCGGCTTAAAGGCCCGTTCGCACGCGTACCGCAT
This sequence comes from Temnothorax curvispinosus, assembly GCF_003070985.1. Lineage (NCBI taxonomy): Eukaryota > Metazoa > Arthropoda > Insecta > Hymenoptera > Formicidae > Temnothorax > Temnothorax curvispinosus. The sequence continues at coordinate 1,425 of NW_020227360.1, forward strand.
CGCGCCGGTACGGACCACCGGATTCGCGCCCGCCGCATAAACCGAATGCGTTCCCGAAAGTTGTAAATATCGCGACCATCTTATAGAAGATAATCCGCCCGCGTCCGCCGCATAAACCGAATGCGTTCCCGACATTTGTAAATATCGCGACCGCCTTATAGAATATAATCCGCCCGCATCCGCCGCATAAACCGAATGCGTCCCCGAAATTTGTAATTATCGCGACCGTCTTATAGAATATAATCCGCCCGCGTACGCCGCATAAACCGAATGCGTTCCCGAGACTTGTAAATATCGCGACCGTCTTATAGAATATAATCCGCCCGCGTCCGCCGCATACACCGAATGCGTTCCCGAAATTGGTAACTACCGCGACCGTCTTATAGAATCTAATCCGCCCGCGTCCACCGCATACACCGAATGCGTTCACGAAATTTGTAACTATCGCGACAGTCTGTTGTAATTGAAACACCGAAATAAACCACGTTCCGTATCGAAACTGCCTTCTGTCTCTGGGCCTACCATCGAACTCCTGGTCCGGCGAGCTAGTCCGCGTTCGATATAAACAGCTAAAAGGCAGGCCGTTACACAATGTTAATGATTAAAGCGGATTTAATCCGATTCACATAGCTACTTTCATTACCCAATTTAAATGGATTAAGCGCAGATACGATTGAAACCGATTGAGTAGAATTTAGATAAATCCGGAAATATCGCATTAAATCCGATTCCGGTGTTGTATTAAAATTTTACGATTGATGCGGATTCAACACGATTCATGTGCTCACTTTATTCACCCGATTAAAATAGATGTGCATTAATACGATTGAAACTGATAACGACGGATTCAGATCAATCCGGAAATGCCAAATTAAAAACGATTCCGATTGATTTGTTATTAGAACCGATTCACTTCCAATCGGGCATCCGATTAACCGGACTGAAAACGCATTCATTCCGATTCAATTTCACCAAATTTAATACGGAACCAATCGGATTTAATCGGTCATTTTCAGCAGGG
>NW_020227361.1:0-2817 GCF_003070985.1 Temnothorax curvispinosus
TACAACAACAATGATAATAATATTGCAGAAAAAATTTGATTTTTTAAAGACTCAAATCAAAATCTTTCTTAAAAACTTAAACCGAGATCTATTAAAGATTTCTCAAAGTGGTGGAGATGATAATTAAGGATGCAACAGAGGTTGCACGTTAACTGAAAAATTTCCTGACATGCAAATGCAACACGCGCCTCACGTAGCACGCGCGCGAGCACCGCTCGAGACCGCGCATCGCCGACTCACGCAGGTGAATCGGGGAAGCGAACAGAGTTCGCTCTTTCCCGGCGAGGATGGCGGCTTATCGTGCCGATCGTATAAATTGCCGCATTCCGATAGAAATCGGGCAGTGTGGCCCGATTATCTCGCGCTCGCCCTCTCTCTTTCTCTCTCCCTTCCTCCATTATCTCGCGAATCGCGGCTCGCCTTCGCCCCGGATCGCGAAATGCAAATTGGCCAATTACGGACGCAACGTGCGCACCGTCGACACCGTGCACGGCGGTTTATCTCACTTTTTGGATTTCTCAATTTACTGACCGAGACGCACGCCTGAAGTCCCGAAGAGTTATGCAGAAGAGTAACGGATAATTTTGGTATTTTACGCTACGTCATGAGATAAATAGTGTAACATTTTATTTTTATTCACATATGTTATTACTGCGAAGAATATATTTCTTTATGCATATTTTTTTTATAAGATTAACATGCCTTTTTTGGAAATAGATATGTATTGTAAGAAAATTTTTATATATGTTTATATAAAGAAATTTAATGTTTACTTTTTTAAAATTCTTTTTATATAACATTACAAATTTTCCTTAAAATATTTGTTTTATTTATAATGAAAAAAATTATTAAAAACATTTATTCATTTAAGTTCTAAATTTTAGCAGACAAATACGTTAATATTTTAAGAACTGCATTACTTGAATAATACACGAATTTGCGAATTGTATCGCTTGTTACAACTGACGCTTTATCGTAATTTGGACTCTTACCTTGTAATTACGCCGATTGTTCATAATTGCACGATACAATGAGCAATTGCATGGCAACATGCAGGAAGGTCATAAGCAAAGAGGCACAATTTCCGGCTTTACTGTGGCACATTTATCATTAATCCGGCGAGAAATACACTTTAGGGATTGCATTACACGTTTGGTGGAATCATAAATACTGATTGCTTGCACAGTTCACTGTAATTACGATACATATGAGCCGATCCTCTTTCGAGGAAACGTAATTACATCGCGCACATGCTGCATCGACACGTAAGCTCTCTTGCTTAACGCTTTTTTTTTGTTTTTCCGCGATGAAATCAATGCGATAATACGATAACATTGTGCGATCGATTCATCAATATACAACACATCCTGTTATGCATTAATCAGATTGTATCGACTAACCCTAGTTATATCAAGTCAACAAGTTTCATATCACGTGTCATTAATTATTATTTAGTACAGAAGATTTCTCAATATTCAATTTGGCACGTAATAATATTATATTATATTTATTAATTGTTAATATAAATGCAATAGTTTTATCTAATACGTTATTAAAGAGTTAGTAATAAATATATTTTGAAAATGGAGGAACTTAAGAAAGATTATTGGATCTGCTTTTATTTTAGACAAATAAAAGTGTCTATGTGTTCATGAGAATATAAATCAATTTAAAATTATTTAAAAATTAAAAAATAAATAATATGTCATCATTAGTTCTGGGTTATACTTAAAACGAATTGATTGCAATTGATAAATACATCAAATTGCTGGACTAAGTACACGGTCATTGCGTTCGCGATGCAAAGTCCACACAAATATACGAAACGCTAAATGCTGTGCGCGGAAATTCTTACACATTCCAATCGGGTATTATGATAGATTATGATTCATTTTTTTTTGCGCACGAAACTAACGTATTTGCTCCTAGATGGGTGTCGTTAGAATCCTCCATAAACGATTATGCGGTTAATTGCTCGAACACACGTAACAAAATTATCTTATCGCGGCAATGGCCGACCTTCGGCATCCAAGGAAAAATGCATACAAAATTGCGGAGAATTAGCAAGAGACAGATGACATATAGGAAAATTTTGCATTAGTCAGAACACAACGATTTTACGTTCAAAAAAATACAAGTTGGCCACGTATATATCGTGTATACGGACATTTCATATTTACGGGACAACTGAAAGAGTAAAATATTGTCTAAAGCGTGTACTTTTAAAGAAGAGCAGAAAAGATTAGAGAAATTGAACAATAAAATATTCTATTTAATTATTTATCAATTGTATTATAAATTTCTAAGCGCAAATTTTTACGTATGAGATGTTGGTTATTCGACAATTCAACTTGTAATTGCAGATGATTATAATTTATAGATAATTTGCGGAGTAACATGTGTGTTTAAATAATGATAAATAATGTTTAAAATAGGCGTTTAAAAAATAATAAGACATTTAGATTGAGAAAATTAAAGTGGTATTTATATTGAGCCTTGAAATATTAAAAACGTATAGGAACTTGGTAATAATTAAAAAGTGTTTATTAAATTGTGCAGTATGCAATATGCATTAAAAACACGGATATGATACAGTAATGTGAAAGATAAATGTATGGAAAAATCGTTGTAAAAATTTCACAAAAGGCGTTTATAAGAAAAACAATTTATTCGATCAATATCTTCTTTAGCAATAATAAACATATTTTTGGTTTTACCGATTAACATGAATCGCTCGCTCATGTTCGCAAAATCTTTTATCACTATTGTGCTCTCTCTCTCTCTCTCTCTCTCTCTCTCTCTCTCTCTCTCTCTCTC
>NW_020227361.1:2827-4485 GCF_003070985.1 Temnothorax curvispinosus
CTCTCTCTCTCTCTCTCTCTCTCTCTCTCTCTCTCTCTCTCTCTCTCATACACACGCTCACTTTCAGACATATATACGCGCGTTTTTTCCTTTTCACACTCGATGGATACATACACGAATATCTTGAAAGGTACCTATACTTACTGATCTATCGATCGCGATTCTTCTCACATAAGTTTATATAATCATAATATGTATATATAGCACAAAATTGCTTAACGCACGAGCCTCGTGTCGGACGTGTCGCGCTATGGTATTCGCTAATTAATTAATTTACCCGTCTTAATTGGTTAATTAAAACGGGAGAACGGTACCTCCGCGCGCGATCCGATTCGTCGATCGTGATCTTCGGTCGCGGGCCTTTCATCGCCAGCGAATTAACGAAACGTCGTTGTCGAACAATTAATCTAAACTAGTCTTAATCTTCGCACATAATTAATCAACTAATTAATCCTAATGGTATGTTACAATCTGTACGTAGGTAGAACCGGGATCTCTGGTAAGCCTCGAGTTTTCGCGAGTTATCTCGTCGTCTTCGTGCGCGATAACTCGTTTCGCGTTTATATTTTATTTAAATTCCGGAGAAAACCCGATTGCGCTACCAACCGATCAGGTCCAGCTTATGCTATCTTTGGTCCTCTAGCCGCTATGATTCGTTGCCGGATATGCAAATTTCGCTTGCGTTGTGATCGCTTCTCGCGATCCTTTTCGCTTACGTTCACGCGGGGACGGATTGATCCTTCGGAGATTTTGAAAAATTCGGATATTCCTACGGTGGAGAAATCCTTATATTTACATAAAGCTTTCGCGCGTGCTTTAAAAGCCATATTTCAGAAATTTCATAGCGATCGCGAGCCTGCGATCCGTGTATATTATAACATCGATGTTTCTTTTTTTTCTGTGCAGGTAAAGTACAGCGTGCTTATCACTTAAGCTACACATTTCGCTTTTCTATCTGCATCGATACAAAAATAATCGCTTCCATTCACGCTTTTCTTTCACAGCAATATAACCTCCCGCGGGAAGTATATCTTAATTAACGACGTATAAAAAATACGTCCGTCGATAATATTTTTACCGATAATTACAAAAGTATGCTAAAGAGCGCGCAAATAAAACGTAAGAATTAAAATCGCAAATAACAAATAAAAGAATTTGAAAATATTGATCAGGAAATATCTCGTTAAGTCGATGATATTATTAAAAAAAAAAGAAACAGATGACTTTGGCTTCGTTGGACTATGATACGTGGTAGAAAATAATATTCGCAATCAGCTCAGAGCTCTTGATACATCCTGTGTACATTTTTATTTTGTTATATTTAAACTTTATATCAGACATCAATTGTAAAAATAGAAATAACACAAAAAAATAGTTTTTTAATAATTCCGATCAACAGACAAATTAATTTTTTTTGTCAGTTATATTATATGACTTTATTGATTATGCGAAGTTTATGTTATATAATAGTTTAATGGCCAAGATCCTCACTTGAAATTCACAGGAAATGTCGCATTAAACGCGGTTTTATATCATATTAAAACTATATAATAATAATATATAATTAAAGAAACGTGTTAAAAATAATTTTGATATCTGCATCTAGGCATTATGAGGCTTAAGTGTACACCAAACACACATATTATTTATGTATTTAA
>NW_020227362.1:0-7727 GCF_003070985.1 Temnothorax curvispinosus
TTTCTCCTCCAACTTCACCATCCATCTCTCTCCCTCTTCGTTGCCATTCAAAATTTTTCTTACTCTCTCTCTCCTATTCCCCCTCCCATGTCATCGCTTCTCTCCCTCGCGCATCTCTCCAGTGTATGTTTCCAAGTTTCTTCCTTTGCTTCGCATACTCTGCAACTTCTTTTCTCCTCTGATTCCCAGTACCTTCCACCACGCATTTCGTTTCCTAGTCTGAATCTTGCTATCCTTGTTACCGATTTTTATTTTTCTCTTCTTTCCAGATACTCAGGTCTTCCGATTTCTGCTATCTCTTTGTACCATCTATTATATTTTGATTCTCTTATCTTTTTGTTTATCTCCTGTATTTGTATGTCTCTATCTCTACACTCTATCTCTTCTATGCTACTCCACCCTTCTTCTCTTTTCCTTTCTATCTCTTCCGCTGCATATCCTCTACACTCGTAAAACTTTCTACGTTCTATTTCCCATTTTGACTTCTCTTTCCTTACGTCCTTCTTTATTTCCTTCCAGCATGCTCTTGCTATTTTGTTTCCCCCTCCGTTTTCTAATTTTTCTTCGTATCTCATTGCTTTTTTAGCCGCTTTTGTTCTCATCTTAATTCTTTTAGTCTCTTCTTTTATCATATAACCCGGCGTGCACCAGTCCATCCAATGCTAACGTCCATCTTATAAACCTCTCTTGTAGCCTCTCTATATTCTTTCTTTCCTTCCATCCCCATACTTCTGCTCCATACATCGCCACACTTGCCACAAGCGAGTCAAAGAGTTTCATTCTTCTTTTCCAGTCTCCTCCAAAAATTCTTTTTTCTATACCTCATACTTGCCTCATTGCAACTGTGGCTTTTCTTACTCTCTCTTTTATGTGTGATTGTCCTCCGTTTCTTTGAAATATGTATCCTAGGTAGCAAAATTCTTTTACCTCTTCTATTTGTTCTCCTTTCCACTTCCATACAACTTCTTTGGCTCTACCTCCTCCTTTTCTAAATCTCATGACTTTTGTTTTCCCAACATTCACTGTTAGTTTCATTTTGTCGAAGTATCTTTCTAACCTCCTTATCATTTGTTTCATTTCCTCTTCTCTCTCTGCAATTGCCACTATGTCATCCGCGTATGCAAGCGTCCATATTTTTGTATCTCCTATAACTACCCCTCCCTCCTGCCCTTTTCTCATTACCTCCTCCAAGTCCGCCAGCAGCAATATAAATAGTAGCGCACTCAGAAGGCATCCCTGCCTTACTCCGTTTACTGTCCAAAAGCACGGTCCTTTTTCTCCATTACATCTAATCACGCTTTTTGTTTCTTTATACAGCTCTTTGATTCTAGCTCTCAGTCTTTTGCTTATTCCATTTTTCTCCATTACCTTCCATAATATTTTCCTATCAACTGAGTCAAATGCTGCCTTCAGATCTATAAATGTTGTCACTAACTTCCCTCTTTCTTTGCTAATCGCTCTTCCTATTACATAGTTTAATGTGTATATATTTTCTATCGTTCCTTTTCCTTTCCTGAATCCTGTTTGCGTCTCCGGTATTAGCTTCTTCTCTTCTATCTCCTTCTCTAGTCGTTTTGCTAAAATAGCTGCGTATATTTTGTAGCTCGTGTTCATCAGTGTTACACCTCTGTAGTCTTCTGCTTCTTTTCCTTCCCCTTTCTTTACTATGGGTACAATTATTCCTTCATTCCAGTCTTCTATCATTTCCCCTTTTCTCCATGCTATGTCACATATCTTCCATATTGCTTCCTTTAATCTGCTTCCTCCGTTTGTCCATACCTCGTTTGGTATTTCATCCGCTCCTGCTGCTTTTTTATTTTTCATCTCCTTTATTACTTTTTCCACCACCTCTCTTCTTATTCCTTCCTGATCTTCGCAACTATCTTCTGTTTCTTGTTTTTCCTTTGCCGTCTCCTGCTTCGTTCCTACACCTCCTAGTAACTTCTTAAAATGCTCGTTCCATTGTTCCTCGCTTATTTCTTCATTCACTTCCTTTCTATGTTTCCTTTCTCTATTTATGAATCTCTATACCTCTTTTTCATTTTTTGCGTTCCTTGCTTCTTTTATAATTCGTTCTTTTTCCTTCTCTTTTTTTTCTTTTATTATTTCCCTGTATTCTTTTCTCTTCTTTATATATTCTGCTTTTTCTTCTTCCCCTTTTTTCCACTTTCTTAGCCTCTCTTTTGCTTGTCTTCTTAGTTCCGCACACTGTCCGTCCCACCATTTATTTTTTCTCTTTGCTTTATGATCTATTCTAATTTCTTTCCAGCTTACCGCCCGTGTTACTGCATTTTTTATTTCTTCCATGAGCTCCTCCGGGTTCACTCCATCTATGATTTTTTCTTCGATCTTCTCTCTATATCTTTCTACGGCTTCTTTAGACCAGTTCATTACTTTTTTCACTTTCTTCTCCTCCCTTTTTCTTTCTTCTATTTCCTCCGCTATTTCTAGTACTACATATTGGTGGTCCGATTCTATCTGCTCTCCAATTCTTACCTCTTCTGTTCTTTCCCATAGCTCCTGATTTTCTATTATATAGTCTATTACTGTCTCTCCTCTCCCTCCGGTAAAGGTGAACTCTCCTTCTTTATCTCCCTTAGTTCCGTTTAGTATTCCTAGCCCTTCTTCTTCCAGAAATTCTATCAGCTTTTTTCCTTCTGCGTTTATTTCTTTGTCTTTTGATTTTCTTTTTTCTCCAAAGATGTATATAATTCCTCCTTTTTCCCCTGTTCTTGCATTAAAGTCGCCTCCTATTATTATTCGCTCTCCTATGCCTCCTTCGTTCGTATATTCTTTTATTACTCTTACTTTTTGTCAATGTCATTATTTACGTATACACTAATAATCTTCCCTTCTCCTTCTTGTTCTTACAATTCTTTCCACTACTCCTTCCTCTTCTCTCTCTATTTTTCCTTCTACTTCAAGCCCTTTTCTTACTCCGGTAATTATCCCTCCTCTTGCTCTTCCTCTTTTCTTTTCTCTTGTCGCTGGTTGGCATTTCCATACATATCTCTCTGGCATTATTTTTTTTACTTTGCTCCACTCTTTTTCTTCCACCCATGTTTCTAGAAGTGTTATTATGTCCAACTCTTCCACTACCTTCCAAAACCCTTCATTTTTCCCTTTTAGTCCCGCTATGTTCCAGAAGCCTACTGTCATTCCCCTTTGCCCTTCTGCTATCCGCTTCTTCTTTCTTTCCGTTCTTCTCCTCTTTCCTCCTCTTCTCCTTCGTACAGTCTCCTTCTCATTTTCTCATTTTCTTCCAGTCTCCATTCCTTCTTGTTCTCTTCGAAATCTTCTTCCATCTTCCAGTTTTTCTTCGCTTTCATTCCATTTCTTTTCGTGGCCGTCTATCCATATTTTTTGGTATCCTAATGTTGCTCTTTTCCCTTTCTCCCTCTCCTCCTTCACTATACTCCATAATTGTCCTTGAATTTTTCTCTCCGTTACTGTCATGTCATCATTTATGTATATCTTTTTCTCTATCCCCATCTTCTTTCTGTTTATCATTACCTCTCTCTTGTTCTCCCATCTATTCATCCTTACTAGTGTCATTTTATTCTCTCGTCTGCCGATTATTTGTACCTCGTCTACTTCTACCTCTTTTTGATAATTTCTTTTAGCAACTTTCCAATCTTCTCTCTTCTCTCGCCTCCGTCTTCTATTTCCGCTCCTTTTATTATTATATTATTTCTTCTTTTTTCCTTTCTTCTACTTCGTTTTTTCTTTCTATTTCCTTCATTTTCTTTAACAGCTCATTGTATTCTCTCTCTCCCTCTCTCCTCTTCTCCGCCTCCTCCATTCTCTCCTCCAGCTGTTTTACTCTTTTTTCTATACCAGTTTTCAGTTTTTCCCATATCATTTCGCTTTTTCTGTATTCTTCTCTCAGGTCTTGTATCTCTTTCACCAGTTCCTCCTTATCTTTCTTTCTTTCTTTCTCTTGATCCTCTAATTTTGTCAGTATTTCCTTCAGCATTTTTTCTGTCTCCATGCTTTCTTTTTCCTCTTCCTCTTTTTTACTTTGTTTGGTGGTGATCTACTTACTTTTCTCTCCTTATCAAACTTGTCTATAATTTCTTTCTCGGCCTTTTTTATTTCTTCACTCTTCTGCTCTCTTCTCCTTTTCTTTAAGTTGTCTGCAATCGACCCTTGGCTTCCTGCTCTGTTTCTTGTTTCTGACAGTTCTGCTGTCCTCGCGTATCTATTCTCTGTGTTCTTACCTCCTTTAAACGTTTCTTTATTTTCTTTCTGGTACTTTTCCTCACTATTTTTGCTTCCTTTGCTCTCCTCCTTCTTCTCCTCCATCCGCTCCTTTTCCTGCCTTTCGGTGCTTCCCGTCTTCTTGCTTATGTCTTATGTGCGAGAGGCGCGAAGACTTGGGACCGTGCGGGCATGCAAATCCGTGATCGTGATCACGAGCCACGCACATGCACGCGTAATCGGGAGTCTGATACACGAAAACTACTTAAAGCTTATAACGTGGAACATCACCTACTGAACAGATCTACTAAAAATTCTATACGTTAGTGATGCGATGTTCAGTCGTGTCCCTAAACACCCGATTTTTATTTCCTTTGTCACTTCTGCATTCTACGGGTTTCTCCTAACCTCCGAATTGTCGCCGCAACAGATATTCGAAAATCTTCCTCCTGCTTCCTCTGCTCTGCTTGCCTTCTTTTCTCTCTGCTCTATTGCACTTTGCGCATGCAACTGTTTGAAAACAGAGTCGCCCTAAGGCGATATCACGGCAGAATATTTCTAATGAAATTATGCAAATGACATGCGTGCTTCTCCTTATACTTACTCGGTCGGTAACCAGAAAAATTGCTAATGTGTATGTTATAAAGTGTATAATTTTTTGTTACCAATTTTTTGAGAAACCGGTTTAGAAATTTTTCCAATTTTTCAGTTCAAAAATTTTATTAATTTTTCGAGAATGGGTTTAATTGCCACTGGAAATCAGTTTGGATCTATATATATAGTACGTCTTTTAGACGTCTTATGTCCCGCTTTTAGACAAGTGTGCGGTATGGGAAAGAATGTAATAGAATTAGAAAAATTGCTAATAGTAAAGGGGTTTTCGATTTCTGTAAAAAAAAAATGTACGTAATTGCTCCAATTTTTGCAAACTTTGAGATATCAAACTGAATTTTTTTTATGGATAATTTTTTGTTACCGATTTTTTGGAAACCGGTTTGAAATTTATTCAAATTTCGAGAAATAATAAGTATTAATTGACCGATTTTCTGGAAAACAGTGCCAAAAGCCTTTTAATTTTTGAAGGATAAGTTTTATATTTTATTAATGGATAATTTTTTATTAATGGATCAATTTTCTTGAAACCAGTACCAAAATTTTTCTAATTTTTTGTTGATAATCATGATAAAACTGGTACCAAAAGATTATTAATTTTATGGGGATGGCTACTATGGGGTTGAAAATAGATATTCTTTGTGAAAATGATTATCTGCTGCCTTTCATATTTAATACAATTAACACGAGAATAAAATCGTTACTCAACAATCGCACTCGCACAAAAAATGAGCCTTTACATACGCAGGAAGAGGAGCGACGTAAGTGGCTCACAGTCCCATATGTCCCGGGCATTTCGGAGGAATTCAAAAGGGTGGTCAGGGACATAAATGTGAACTTGTCATTTTATAGCCTTAACAAACTTAACAGATTAATTAGAGTACAGAAGGATATCCTTCCAATTCAATCTAAAAAAAACGTGGTATACAAGATTTGTTGTAAAAACTGTGACGCGTCATACGTGGGCCAAACGATGAGAAAAATAAAAACCAGAATGTCAGAACACCGCAACCACATTCACAGAAACACATCGACACAATCGGTTATCACAGATCATAGATTAGGTTTTGGTCACGAGTTTGATTGGGAGAATATTCAAATTTTAGACAACGAGAGATATTTGTCCACATGATTAATCTCCGAAATGACTCATATTAGACTTCAAAAGAATGGAATCAACTCACAAAATGACACAGATTTCTTGCATCACGCATATATCGAAGTTCTCAATAAATTGTAATCTATAATGTTCACGGAGATGACGTCATTGAATCATGCTAATGGTTTACGAAGAATTTGTTTAGCGTACTTACTTGACTCTATGTACAAACCCGCCGTCGGCTTGACCCATAACAAACTTTGTAAATTGTCATTTCACCGTTGCTTGCCGCGGCGACAGGAACAGTTTGGTTTCCTCGCATATTATCCATGTTACACACAACGTCTTGCTCCACGCCTTTCGGGCCATTTGGTGAGTGTTGAAAGGTTTGACATACGTTTTAGAACTAATTGTAATTATTCACAGATTTGGATCAAATGGTCCAGAGTTTTGACATCCTAATCAGTTAACTCGCTCGTGGCGTGAAGGGCGTGTGACAGAATTTTTTGTTACTGCTGAAGATGGTTCGAAACAGAACCGAAACGTCCGGATTTTTCTTGGAATAATGTATTGAAGAGGATTAATAAATATACTACTGATTTCACGCACAATGATCTACGTCTGACCCTACTGCCCTGACTTCTCATCATTTGAATTTTCGAGGGTCCTCATATCAAATTACTTAAAGAATTATATACAAAATAGGGGTAAAATTTTTCGGGGATTGTCATAATGTGTATAATTTTTTGTTTTTACTGATTTTTTTGGAAACCAATTACGAAATTTTTCAAATTTCTCGGGAAATAATTGACCGAATCTTAAAGAATTGTATATGAAATAAGGTTGAAATTTTCTGAGAATTGCCATTATGTGTATAATTTTTCGTTACCGATTTTTTTGTATTTTTCCGGAAATAATTAACACACTTAATAATAGCTTACTACATTAAAAAATGACTATCTAATTTGCTGGTTTCACATATAATATATGAAAAAATGACTATCTAATTTGCTGGTTTCACATAATATATGTCATTTTGAAATTGTAAAACAGAATAATACGACTTTATTTCAGCTATGTGCCAAGAAAGGCGTTTTTTCAGTAAAAACGGGCCCAAAAACCTTTACAAGTCATGGCATTCAATTCCTAAAACAACCTGGCCATTATGCGACCTCACAGAATTATTTAACCCTTCCCCTTATTAACCCTATTAACATCTTCCTCCGTATCCTTCCTTCTGCACCTTATAGTTCCTGTAGCTCACCCCTCTCTTTCCTTCCATCTGTCTTCCTTGCGAGCTTTTCCTCTTATCTTCCTTCTGACTTGTGTACTCCGTCTCCTGTCGTATCTCACCTCCAGGCTCAGCGCCTTCTACAACAATAAAAACAGTAAAATGTTTCTTCAATATGCATACTGAAAAAAAAATGATGTTGTATCAACAGCATCAGTGTAATTGAAATAAAATTGGTTGATGCAACATCAATATTAATGAACGAAATGCATCAGATAGTCAATTCATAATCCAGACATTTGGTCGAATAATATCATTGTAGTTGGAATATCTCGTTATATCAATCATATATCTACTCATCCCAAACACATAATTCTTTATTATAATTACATATGAATTAAATAACTTTCTTGATGTATAATTGAATACCATGTAATCTATGTAACTACATCTGCTGTCACTTCAACTGCGTGAAATACTTAAAGGAAATCAACGGTACGGTTAATGTTATTATGGTTACTACATATGCACCATCTTATTGATTCAAATATAAATTTATTTAATCTGTATACTTTGTGTATATTG
>NW_020227362.1:7737-26161 GCF_003070985.1 Temnothorax curvispinosus
ATTTAATCTGTATACTTTGTGTATATTGCTACAAATCAGTTATTTGTCAGAAATTACACTTAAATATTGTTGATTCATGTACAAATGTTTTTTAGAAAAAATAGAAATGTGTGTATATTAATTGTGGCGGTTCACGCCACCAGTGATACACGCCCGCGCGGCAACTGTATCACCGGCAGTTCGCATCGACGCCGCTAGGCGTCGCATCGCCTATACATTTTTTCGAGTTCAAGATTCTGCACCGACTTGTATAAGAGGAGACCTCCTACGGGAATAAATCATATATTTGCAGGCGCTAGTCGCCTTAGGCAAAAGTGCTTGGACGCTACGTCTATTCTACAAGTATAATATATTTAAGTTTAATATAATTATACATAACATAACTTCATCTGTATGAAGAATTCAATTAAATAATTTTGTGTTTAATTTTAAAACAAACTGATACATTTCAAATAAAAATACTTTTAAAACAATCACTTTTTTATTCTCAGGCCAAGTGACAATGATTAAATTAATCGTATGTATAAAACAACTAATTACAATGTAATTCAATTCGTAATTTAGTAGCGTTCTTACAATTCAATATACGTTTAATGCAATATTCTATATCATTAATTGAAATTTATATATTGTTCTTTTAACATACATATTTAAAATAACAATCAATAGCAAATACTATTAAATGAACTATTTATTTTTGTGGATGCCCGTGACGTCGACGTTTAATTGAAGCAACCGCATTTTTTTTTAATTTAGCAGCATTTTTTTTCAGTCGCGCGGTTTCCTTCAACTATTTTATCAATTCTTCAGCCTCTTTTAATTTTCGACTTCCTTCGGTTCTTCGGCTTTCTTCAATTTTTCGATCTCCTTTAATTTTTCGGCTTCCTTCCGTTCTTTGGCTTCCTTCAATTTTTCGGCCTCCTTTAATTTTTCGGCATCCCTCAATTTTTCGGCTTCCTTCGATTTTTCGACCTGCTTTACTTTTCTGCCTCCTTTAGTTTTTCTGCTTTTTTCAATTTCGACGCCCTTTAATTACTCTGCCTCCTTTAATTTTTCAACTACCTTCGATTTTTCGGCTTTTTTCGATTTTTCGGCCTCCTTCAATTTGTCGGCCTCCATTGATTTTACGGCTTCTTTCAATTTGTCAGTTTCCTTCAATTCTTTGGTTTTTTTCGATCTTTTTGTTTCCTTCAATTTGTCGGTTTCCTTCAATTTTCGGTCTCCTACGATTTTTCGTCATCCTTCGATTTTTTCGGCTTTTTTCAATTTTTCGACCTCCTTCGATTTTTCCTCACATGGACGCATGTACCTCAGTTTCCGACCACGCGTTATCGCCGTGCATTCCCGTGTTACGGCACAGATTAATAGACAGATAGCCAAAGGTCCGGGTTGAGACGAGACCAGCATTTCTCACTGGTTTCAGCGCCATACCGTGTAGCGGCCAATGCAGTAACTACGTTCTTGATAAAAGATCATTTTCGGACGAAGTCGCTGTAACTCTTATAACTACAGTTTCGTTATCATCGTTATATTATCGCTGTGCAGATATAATATATATATGATAAAAAAGCTGCGCAACGACAATATAATGATAACGAATTGTTGTTAATAGTTATAGAATCAGAGCACTGATCTCTAAGCCGTCTTCGCGTGACGTGTTAGACAAAGTTATATTGCAATCAAAATTAAGTATGTTAATTAATATTGTTAGGACTTTCAGCTCTTAAAAGAAATTTGTTATGTCTATTGTAGTTAAAAAGATATTGTTGATTAACATAGAATCTATTGCATTAAAGTTGCGACTTACATAGACCATAATTAATTTAGAAACTATGAAATTTTTTGTTATTTAAAGAGTATAGCCGGGTTTGTATGGGAAATCTGCCCTCGCGGCTTTTTCGATTTGCACTTGGGGGACCGATTTGACATTAAATAAAAATAATTCAGCTAAACTTTTAGCTCTTTATCTCAAACGATTTTCGAGATTAAAAAAAAAAACCACTTTTTTCGATTTTTTTTTCAATAGTAAAATTCAAAATTAATGAATGGTGATTTTTTTTCTAATTCTTAGGAGTAAAAGGGATAAAAAAACACTTTTATTATAAATCTCAGGTGGAAAGCCGATTTTTAAGAACAGAAATAAAACTATAATTATTTTTTTTACCGTGTTATTTAAAAGTGTCCACCGCCAAACTTTGTCAGAAAATGTCTTCCATACTCCTTTACACTCAAGAATTTTTTCATTTTTTTTGAAGTAGTGGAACATTATGAAAAAAAAAAAACAACTATAATTTTTTTTCAAAATCTTGCGTTTGAACGCATTAAAACTCTTATACTGCTAGAGAAATATATAAAAAATAATTTTTTAACTGAAAAAACACAACTTACTTACAAAAATATTTAAAAAATTAAGAAATGCATTACTTCAAAAAATAAAAGACATTAAAAATTTTTGAATTGACGTTAAAAATTTTTTTTCACGCAAAAATTCATAGAAATAAAAAAATATAATGTTTCTGTACTATTGGCAATAATTTTATACCGTTAATAAATAAAAATAAAAATTCTTATTTGATAAGTTATACTATATTATTTATTTTTAACAATACGTATCATCAATTATTTACATTCAATGAAATGATTTTTTATTTTTAATATCCGCTATTTTTAATTAACTTTGCCATCCGATTAATATTGCGGTTATTTTAGGTATTCCTTTCATGACACCAAAGTCTTAAGAATTAACTGATTTTTTGGTACGAGAAAGTTAAAATGCATATATCTTTACGCCAGAAAAAAATTAAACCACATTACTGAACATATAAAGAAGAATTATGACTTTGAAAATTCGATATTTTATATGTGATCGAAAAAGTCTATTTTCTACATTTTAATGTAATAATTTGTTTATCAAATATTTTAAGATATTAAATATTAACTGCGCTACATATTCGCTAAACTCTATATTTTCGATAGTGCCGATAAAAATACAGAGTCACCGAATATTTAAACAAAATATTTATGTTAAAAATTGACTTGAAATTTATAGATGAATATTTTTAATGGCGACTTTCAAAGAATTATTTAGCAACGCTGCAAGCTGTGCGCTCATGTCACACTTCAGTTCATCACGTACCTACGGTTTATTATCAACTTTTATTTTCACAAATTGTCCCTTATTTTTGCCCATATTACTCCTCACTTTATGTTTCTTATCACTCATTATTATTATAAAATCTCTCTTTGATAAACAGAAAATGTCACAATATTCCTTGATTAATGAAACTTACATTGACACTTTTGTTATCAACTTCACATTTTACAATCGGCGTCCTGAAAAGCGCAGCGTTGCCATATTGTTCTGACAGTAAAATTTACCAAAAAATGAAAAATTTCTAAATACACGTAGCCCAGTCAAATTAAGATTTTTGGATAAAAAAATTTCCGGCAAGCTGGAAATTGGTATACAGGTTTATTTTAGTGTTCTTTTAAACATACTAAAAGTCCCCATACATAGAGCATGAGCCGGCTGCGCCATCTTGAAAAAAAGAGTGCAAAAATGGGTTTTTTGCGAATAACTCGGAAATTATTAGTTTCACGAAAAAAAACATTCAGAGCAAAAATGTAGCTGATAAAATTTCTTGCAATTTGGTTTTTTGTAGAACTTCGTACGACCATTAGTTCCCAAGATATAATTTTTTGAAGCATTGGGCAAATGAGGAAAGAGCTGTTTCTTCGAGTGTTTTTTCAAAATATCTCAGTTCTGGCATTTTCACTTTTTTCTTCTAATTAAACATAAATCAATTATAACTTGATTTTATATAAGTTTAATGCAATATACAAGAGTTTGCTGAGGCCCTGCTTAAGCGCCTACAAAATACGCTCCTCCGTGAAAGGAATACCTTAAAAAAAAACCCTTAACTTCAAATACATAATTAAAAAATAATTCATAAATTCTGAATGATATATGTACATAGTTGCAACTTCTTGACGCAATAGATTCTGTGTTAATCTTGGTGTTAATAATCATGCATCAATTATATATTTTTAATCATAAATGACATAAGAAATTTTTTTTAAGAACAAATAAAAGATAAATATTTTAATTTGCGATGCTTCTTTAATAAACTTATTCAATTAATTATATTTATTATTTATACCGTCGTGTAGGAAAGTTTCATGTTTGTATATCAATTAAAATTTCAAAAATAAACTTTTATGTAATTTCCCTGGTAATTTCATAAAATTAATATTTTCATCAAATTAAACTGCCAAATACGGTCAGGCTGAATTTTGTTCACCTATATAGTAACAATTTTTCTTGTGAATTTTAAAAGTATATTCTTTCGGTTCGTCAACTACACGCGACGTACTTTCAATCTTGAAACGCAGTCTGAAACTGAAACGTACAATCACGTAATTAAATTGATAATCAATTTAACAATACCGATACTATACCCATCTCCACACACACTGCAAAGAATGTTACGAAAATATTTTTAATTTATAGTTTATAAAATTATTGACTATAATTTTTATTTTCCTTTAAATTTTAATTAATATCTAATATTTTAAATTTCAGTTTATAAAATTAATTTTTATTTTATTATTAATTTCTTAAATTTTAATTTATTAATTTAATCAAGAAATATATATTTTTCACATATCGACTGATATCTTTCAGGAGGTCGTATCTTACACAATTCGAGGTCGATTTTACACAATTTCCGATTTTTCTGCTTAAAGACGTTCTCCGGCTCCAGTCGTGCTCAACTTGTATTCGTGCTTAAAACGATGTTTATATACAAAATATTATATAATAACATCTAAAAAATAAGAAGTTAACTTCACGCGTGAGAACTCATGCGGCGTTGTCAAGTAACTGACGCCTCTTCTTTTCTATCACTCCGCACCGAGCGAAAAATTCATCAAATCGCGTACTTTACACAAGTATTTTTCGAAAACGAGTACAGCAAGGGTATTGACACTTAATTGCAAATTATTTATTTTATTTTTATGGAGCATCATATACTAATTTTTCAAAAACATTTAGAAAAAACTTTTTTCACAATTCATTATAATGTCTCTTATTTTACAATAGTTCAGAATAGGAATTACATGTTAAAAGTTGAAATTTTGAAAATCAGTATCTCGATGTTTAATACCGCAAGAGGTATTGAAATTTACACTCTTGCATAAAGCACATCTAAATTAACGTATATTCATAGTTTTAAAAAAATCTAGAGAAAATCGATTTTCCGGAGAACGACCTTAAACGCTCGGTCAGGCAAACCCGAAGCTAAGTGTCTACATCCTATCTTGAAATAAATTACCAAAAATGAATTATAGTTGTCGAAATTTTCTCGTATTTTCTCGTATTTGTATATAGATACGACAAATTTGCATTTCAAAATTATAATCAAATGAACAAGATGCGACATATTTATTTTTAAATGACAATAATAAATGTTATTTAAAAATAAATATATCGTATTTTGTTCATTTGATTACAATTTTGAAGTGTGTCGTATCTATAAAAATTGCGTTTTTGCGTTTCTTTCCCACGAATAATATAAAATTAAACAATAAAGCTGTATTTTAATTCCAAATCACTATACTTTTGAACAGTAAAGCAAACTATCTTGTTTGTTGCTACAAAAATTTACGAATCCTGTAAAGTGACAGTTTTTGAGATACGATCTCCCGAAAGATATCAGTCAATATACGATAAAAACAATAAAAAATATAAACAGAAAAAGATTTTGTCATCGTTGAAATGAAATTCGAACTTGTAAAGATCTATAAACGATAAAACATTTATGTTATTGAGTTATTGATTTATTTTTACTGCCCAATCTATTGTAAGTATATGCAAAAGTTAAGTAAAAAAGCAAAACAAATGTAATGCGTTAAACATATTTTAATGTACGTTGCTTATTTTTAGTATTATATTAAGTGTTATTTGCAATTGGGAACAAAGTTCTTTGGAAGTTTTAAACATCATCGCAGCTCAGATAGCCAGTTGATCTTTATGAATTTATAAAGATCAGATTCAGATCTTTTTGAATTCATAAAGATCAGCTGTGCTATCTGGGAGGTGATGACCGTTACATGATTTATCGGGAAGATAAGTATAGGAAGATTTTTCAATTTTAAAATATTTATCGTTTTATAATAAAACATTACATTTACATTCTCTCACTTTATGAGATTTTACATTATTTTATATCACGTTTCACTTTATTGATAATTGGATTTGCCACAAAGAATTCTGTCTATTTTAGAACCCTCGCGTCTAACAACGAGACTTTGCTAAAATAAAAAATTATTGTTAGAGGACCAGAATATTCTACAGACATAATCCTCCAAGTCGACATTGCATAGAGATACCTACACTCTCTGAAACATTAGAAAAATATACTATATAACATTCTTTCATTCGATTTCTCGGCATCCAAGACAAATTTTCTCCGTGGTGATAGTGGTAATGGATACAATTAATTATTTTGAATATCCCTGACTCACATCCAGAAACTTGCAATTAGCTGGATCAGTAGTAACAAATTTATTTGTATAAAGTACTTCAATTGATATATTAAAATAGTTTATTATCCGTCATCACAGGGAGATGCCTAGGACGTCGAAAAATCGAATAAAACAAAGCCATTTCGTACATTTTTCTAATTTTTCAAAGAGTGTATCTCTGAACGGTATTAACTTACAATAAAGGATTATGTTTATACAGAAATATTTCAATCCTCTAACAATAATCTTTCATTTTAAGTCTCGTTACTATACGCGAGGGGCCTACCTTTATAAAAATGAGCAAAGTTCTTTGTAAGTGAGTTTAATGCCAAATTGGCAACAATTTGCTATTAATTTACTTACTGGATTATAAACACACTGCTGTATTACAGACGGGTTGCAATCATATCTACCCATTAGAGAATAGATATTTTGTACTCTAAACGGTAAGATATATAAATGCACCTATGTGCACATATAAGTAGCAATTTACCCCATTTGCACGAATTCTTGTAACACAGTGCACAAGATGACACTAATGCAAATAGATGAGCGAGCGTATATTTTATTTGCACATTATAAACAGCGCTAAGCGCAGAATGCATTTTGACAGCAGTCACTGCAGCGATTTAAAATCAATTTAATATAAGAACGCCATCAAGTTCGAGCTAGGATCTAAGTAGCAAATAATTTCCGTGTGAATTTCCAATACTATTTCCAACTAAACTGCGCGCCAACGAATTGTCGGTCTTGAAACACAGCCTTCTTCGTTAGAACAGTAAATTCACTTAAATAAATCGCAAATCAATTTAATTTTTGATGCTGATACAAATCGTATCTAACATCCTTCCCTTCCTCCGAATATTACTGTAAAGAATTTATTGCGAAAAAACCCTGACTGAGATAATATTTTTTCACAACACGTCCACGGAAAGTTCGACTTTCCATGCCTGTAGAGAGGGACGAAAGTGGCCAATTTCACGCCAGGGAGGAAAGTTGTTACTTTCCTCCCGCCAAACAGGGACGAAAGTAATCAAGTTGTTACTTTCGTCCCTGTTTAGCGGGCCGAATAAAGTAACGTAACGGGCAAATCTTAAAACATATATAGGAAGCTTTCCAGCAAGTGACAAGTCGACACAAGTGTCGTTTTGTCTTTGTTACTCATTGCCAAAAAAGAAAGATAAAACGACGTTTGTGTCGACTTGTGTCGCTTGCTGGCTGTATCATGACTGAAGATACATCTGAATCAACATCTAAAATACAAAATAGAGGAAATAATCCAATCTTTCAATTCCAAAATTGTAGTGTAAATATTAAATTCACTAATTAATGCTTATTCTTTGTAAAAATTATATTCTTTAATTATATTGTAAAAATTAATAGATGGCGAGATACGAGTCAAGCGCGGTACGTGGTGCGCAAATAGAGAATTAATTGTTACATGCAGAAGTAACGAATTAAAATGTATATACTCCAACTTAATAAACTGCTCGCCGATTATTTGTCGGACTTGAAACACAGCTATCGTTGGAACATTAATATTTTTCGCAATAATTTCTTTACAGTTTTTTAAATAATTAAATCGTGTAGATTTAATTCCGGGGAGGGAAGGGTATTAATGTTCCAACGATAGCTGTGTTTCAAGTCCGACAAATAATCGGCGCGCAGTTTATTAAGTTGGAATATATGTATATACGTATACAATACATTTTAATTCGTTACTTCTGTAACTATTAATTCTCTATTTGCGCACCGCCCTTGACTCGTATCGCCATCTATTAATTTATTGACATTTCCACGAGTCTAATGATATATTTATATTTTAAAAATTATATTTTTTACATTTTTTGAAAATTTTTTTGTCATTTTAAAATTAAAATTATTTATATATTTTTTTAAATTTTATTTAAATTTTATTTTTTTTATGTGGGGGGCTTTGCTTCCCACACCCACCCCAGAGGCTTTGCGAAAAACGCTACTTTTGCCCCTTGGTGCACAATATACTATTTCGCAATAAATTCTTTACAGTAATATTCGGGGGAAGGAAGATGTATACGATTTGTATCAGCATAGAAAATTAAATCGATTTGCGATTTATTTAAGTGAATTTACTGTTCTAACGAAGAAGCTGTGTTTCAAGACCGACAATTCGTTGGCGCGCAGTTTAGTTGGAAATAGTATTAGAAATTTACACGGAAATTATTTGCTACTTAGATCCTAGCTCGGACTTGATGGCGTTTTTATATTAAATTGATTTTAAATCTTAGAGTCCTATTACTATTATTATTACCCTAATGGAAATATTTTACTGAATATAATGGAATTTTACTGAAATTCTATCTCAATTGACCCAGATGAAAATATTTTGCTGAAAGTACTATGAAATTGATGATAAATGAAATGAAAGTTATTGAAAAATTACTGAATATATTTCAAAATAAATCATAATTTTCTTTATGAAATTTAATGTAAATACTGTAAAATATAAGAAAAATTAAATTATACTGTTGAAAAATAATTAAAAATTTGTTAAAATATTAGATATCGTGAAAGTTATTGAATTTAACTGAAATTAATTGAAATTAACTGAAAACTGAAATTTTCATAATGATATTTATGAAATAATAATAAGAAGGGGTCAATTGATAGTAGAATTTCATTATATTTTCAGTCAAATTTTTACACCAGGAATAATTATTAAATTAATAACTTACTTTCTCTAGCTTTATTTATCACCACGATTCCAACCTTTTCTGACAAATTTCTGAGTCCTTGCTCGTTCAATCGCTTTTTGGAATTGAAGAATAGGAGCCTTCGTTAATTTGAGAATTTAGCTGATGCTAATTCGAGTTTATAAGTCTACTTTTTGTTGAGAATTACTACTTTTTTATGTCACAGTTTTAAAGAATTCGATTTTTACTTAATTTATAGATTTTTTACTACTTGACTATTACATAGCTTGACTTCGGAAAATTTGTTGACACGCAATGATTAAGGCCGTTTGTTCCACATTTTTCAGCCTTCTAACACGATTTTTCTCGCCATTAAACAAATAATTATTTTTTAAGTTTTAATTGTTAACAACTCTCTAATTAAATGTATAGTTCGACCACGCATACATTTCAACTATTTGTTAATCGGTTTTTTGGGCTTTCAACTTGATGTGGCTTCTTAATAACTCTATGTAATTTGTATACTATAATTATTAATATTAAGAAAGTAAAAACGACCGCTATGATTTAAATCAATAGAGAGGATAAATTTCATAATAAAAATGCTATAATTATTAATTAATGTTAATCTTATGATGTTAAACTTTTTTTTAATTGATTTCATCTCTCGACGGATTTTTTATGTAACGGGATTATTATGATAATGTATTACAGTTAATTAGAGGGATGTATTTGATTGATTGAAAAAGTCTCTAAAAGCACGAAACACTCCCAGTTATTTTGACGGAATATTAAACTATTATATTATTTAGAATTCTGTTCGGTATTGGCTGTTGTTTTATCTAAATATAAACTATATTTAACTAGGTAGTAATATAAACTAGGAAAATTATTTGACAATCATTAAAATTATTTGCATATTTTCCAACAACTTTAGGAAAATTAACGATTTGCTCATAAAAAAAATAAAAAATTATTTTCAAATTACAAAATAAGTTTTCTTTATTATTATATAATAACAATAGTATTAATTGTTCATTAATCCTCGGTCTCGGCTTCATATATATATATATATATATATATATATATATATATATAAAGACAATAAATATCATAAGTAATTATTAATAAGTACGACAAGACCTAGGTGCGCGCGCGCGCGCGCGAGCGCCGAGATATTAACAAGAACCTAGCACGATTCTCGCCGGCTCGGCTGACCGAGCATCGAGCATCTGACATCACTACTGAAATCTGGCATCACTGCAAAATTAGTCCGGATTCGCACCAGGGGCAAAGTCTGTAGGTAAAATCGGGTATATTTAGTCCGGACTCGCACCAGGGGCAAAGTCTGTAATGTGATTTAGTCCGGACTCAATCCTAGGGGCAAAGTCTGTCGGTAAGGGGCAAAGTGTGTTGGTAATCAAGTCACGGAAATGGTGGTCTCGACTTTTGAGGGGCCATTGGCTATCTGTCTATTAATCTGTGGTTACGGTCGGCTCTCCAATCTCGATTGATTGCGCATCGACCTCATCGTCTCCGCAACAATCGATCTCACCAATCTACCCCGTGCAGTTGGTACCAAACCCCGGACTGCGCCTCGACGCCCCGCAGTGGCGCCAACCCACTCTTTTGGAGGGGCCAGCCCCCCCGCGCCGCCTCACCCACAGTCGGGGTCCCGTTGTTTCACGCCGACTTTTTGCGATTCTATTGGTCGATTTCTCGATCCCGACACAACTCCATCGCACCCGTTGCAACGACGCGTGTCAACTTTCACCTCTCTCGCCTCCGCCCTCCGGTGCCACATCCTTCCTCGCCCAGTTCGCCACGCTCCTAACCTCTCAAGCCTGCCTCTTCTTCTTGAACAAATATCTGCCATTCTGCAACATATCCCGCTTCGCCTCCAATTGCTCTTCTTCCTTTCCACCTTCCGCACGCCTGCAATCTCTCTTCCACGTTCCCACGCCTCTATAAATCCTTTTTTCGACACACTTTTGCTCCCTTTCCACGATTCACCTGTTTCCCCGCCGAGGCCTACGGGGGTACCTTCATTGTAAAACAGAATAATATATTGAAATATATTTTAATTTCAAACGTCAAGTTAAGGAGGTTCTATAGATAATGGATGTATCTAAAAATTGGAAAAAACTTCATGGACGTATAAATTGAGATGCGAGAAAAGTGCTCGAAAAATTTTAGCATCGGTTATCGTGTAAAAATTTGCAAAAATAAATTTTGAAATCACAGTTTTTAACGGGTTCTTATGGCAGAGGGGCTCTTGGAGACAGGAAACGAGATATTAATTATTGTTCGCGAAATCGCTGATTAATCCCGGCGATGGAAGCGGGATGAAAAGAACGCGCGTGGAAGGTGTTAATTAATTATTCTGTAATATATAATGTAACTCAGAACACAGTCTGAGCCGTCTTTAATACGAAAATAGATATATACAGTCTGACCTGAGAGTGGTGGGCAGTCTTTCGGAGTTCACTAAACATAAGAAGTCTTTGTATAAGAAGTCTTTGTATATCGTTCGTGAGTGGGCGAGGCAATTATATTAATTGCCCTCCTCGTGATGATTAGCCCGTGAGCCGGTAAGACACGTGGCGGTCGGCACTCGCGCACATGTGAGCCTGAGTCGTCGTGTTGATGTACCCGAGTAGAGCTGGATGAGCGGTCGCTTTACATGTTAATGCAGTATCTCGGCAGCTGTAATCACTGCGGTGGGCACTTCAATGTGTAGTCACAATCAAAAATGCACAGAGCACACGTCGTGCGTCTAATCACTGCGCGGCCATTTGTACGACTCTGAATATCGCGAGGAAGACGTTGGCGATGAGCGCGCCCGTGCGTGCGCAAGCTGCCGCGGTGATCTAGCGTCGCTACCCGATCGATGCTGCCATCTGATCGGACGGCGCAACGTTAACGGAATCTCGAACATTCCGCCCGCCATCAGCAACTTTGTTGATGATTCCTTACTCTTGATTCTTCATCCGGTTGAAATGGGTAATATGGCAAGCTTGGCACTTGGCCGAGTGAGTGTCGTAGTGGCCGTCTTGAGGGTAACCACCCTGGTGAGTCCGTCTTTGCCGGGGTGCAAAGCTGTTACTCTGGCGAGTGGCCATTTGCACGGTGGAGAGCGTTCGTCGGTGAGCAGCACGATGGAACCCACCTTGATATTGTTGTTAGGATGATGCCACTTGGATATCGCCTGCTGGCGTTGCAGATAATGAGCCGACCATTGTGCCCAAAAATGTTGAACACGCTGCTGGATGAGCTGCCACCGAGATAGTCGTAAGGTTGCTAGGTCAATCAGAGATGGCTCGGGTATGGTAGTGATTGGACCTCCAATGAGGAAATGATCTAGTGTGAGCGCTGAGACGTCTTCAGGGTCGTCACTCAACGGTTCTAAAGGCCGCGAGTTGAGAATGGCCTCGATTTGCGTAAGCAACGTTGTGAGTTTTTTCGTCGTGAGTAGAGTCTCCCCGATAGTCCGTCTCAGATGAAACTTCACGGATTTCACCACCGCCTCCCACTTGCCCCCCATGTGTGGAGCGCCTGGTGGGTAGAACTCCCATCTGGTGCAATCACATTGTAGAATTTGAGCGATTCGTTGATGTTCTTGGGAACTCTGGATGAACATTTTCTTAAGCGCGGCGTCTGCTCCAATGAATGTTGTCCCGCAGTCCGAATACATGGTTTGAGCAATTCCCCTTCTGGCTGAGAATCCTCGGAAGGCTGCTATGAATCCTTCTGATGAGTAGTCACTGACTACTTCAAGGTGAATTGCGGAGGTGGAGAAGCAGACGAACACACAAATCCATCCCTTGTATGTTTTCGCACCTCGTCTTTTCCATGTTTTGATGGTGAGCGGTCCGGCATAGTCAACTCCTGTATGAGTAAACGGACGTGACGGCGTAACCCGAGAGAAAGGTAGTTGACCCATCAGTTGATGAGCACGGATCCCCCTCTGCCGAGCACACACGACACACCGTAAAATATGAGACTTCACCGGAGCCCGTCCGCCGATGATCCAGTATTGTTGCATGACATGAGCCAATGTCAGCTGTGTTCCTCCATGCAGGGTACGCAGATGGGCGTGTGCAATGATCAAGGTTGAGAACCGTGAGTGGCGAGGCAAAATCGCCTGATGTTTGTTGTCTTGAGCTAGTGCTGATTGGTTAAGCGGCCGCCAACTCGGATGATCCCTTGAGCGTCTATATACGCAGTCAATTGACTGAATGCGTGAGCAGTTGGTAGTCTCGAGTTGGCCGTGAGCATCTTGATCTCGTGCGTGAAGTATGCCGCTTGAATAGCCTTGATCCAGAATAATCTGGCCTCCTCCAAAGCTGAGTGCAAGTCCAGTGGCTTGTATCGGCGCTTTCTCAGAAGCAATATGAATCTGAAACAAAGAGCTGTTATTTTCAATAATTTATTGAGAGTTGAGTACCTATATATCAGGTCCCAGTGATAGTCCAGTTGAGATGTGGCCGCATGTAGCGCAATGCCAGGACGAGCCTCATGCGCGCTCAACTCGTCTGAAAGCGCGGGTTGTGATGGCCATGCTTCAGGGGTGAGTATCCACGGTGGTCCCGTCCAACATAATGAGTGGCTTTGGAGTTGAGCAGTACTTAATCCTCGTGATGCGCAGTCGGCTGGGTTGGACGTACCTGGTACGTATTTCCAATGTGCGTTCGCAGTGAGCTCTTGAATTTGAGAAACTCGATTTCTCACAAAATCCTTCCAGCGCGATGCATGAGATTTGATCCACGTGAGTGTCACAACAGAGTCCGTCCACAGGTGAGTTGCTGTAACGGTCAACTTCAATGTGGCTTGAACGTATTGCATGAGTCTTGAGAGCAGCAGTGCTGCGGTGAGTTCAAGTCTCGGAATGGTGAGCCGCTTGAGTGGTGCTACCTTTGTTTTGGAGCACACCAATGAAATCGTGGCGCCATTAGAGCCGTGGGCGGTGATAAATACGACTGCAGCTATTGCCAGTTGAGAAGCATCAGAAAAGCCGTGAAATTCCACTGACGATGTACTCCATGTGTTATACCACCGAGGTATTGTGATCTTGCGCATGCTGGTGAGTTCCTTTCTGATGATAAGCCACCGTGATGAGAGCTGGGATGGCAGTGGTTCATCCCATTGGAGTTTATGAAGCCAAAGCTTCTGTAAGAGCATCTTCGCCTTGATCACGACTGGTGATGCAAAGCCTAGTGGATCGAATATCTGAGCCACTTCAGACAAAACGAGGCGTTTAGTGAGATGATCGGTATGCGACGAGATCCTTGTTGAGAATGCGAATGAATCTTCTTGAGGAAGCCATTGTAATCCGAGAATTTTGGTTACGCAATCGTCAAATGTAATTTGTGAGCCCTGGTCTTCTTCTGCTTGAACCGCAGTGAGCACGTCTGGATGAGTCGCGTACCACTTGGCCAATGGAAAACCGCCCGCCATGCACAAGTTCTTTAGCTGCAATGCAATTTTAATTAGCTGTTGAACAGTGTCAGCGCCTCCAAAGCTGTCGTCGACGTATCGACCTTGAAGGATGGACGGCACTGCAAGGGGAAAATTATGGCCTTTGTCCTCCACCAGTTGCAGCAGCGTTCGTACTGCCAAGAACGGGACAGCCTTGGTACCATACGTGACCGTGGTTAGATAATATGCCACTTCATTGAGCAGTTCGTCGATCCATAGAATCCGTTGTAAGTTCCAGTCATCTTCATGCACGTTGATCTGTCTATACTTCTTGGTGATGTCCGTGGCAACTAGGTGTCGAAATTGTCGAATCCAAAGCAAGACATCGGTGACGTCTAAATGCAACTTGGCTCCCGTGTGCATGATATCATTAAGTGAGCGGCCAGATGTAGATGCGCTCGAGCCATTGAATACCACACGTAATTTCGTGGTTGCACTGTCTGGTTTGAGCACTCCGTGATGTGGCAAATAATATTGCGTGTGCTGACTGGAAACGGGTGAAGCTTTCTTCATGTGATTGAGATCTCGATATTCTGTCATAAATTGATGATACAGACGTCGATAGTTGTCATCTCGGGAGAGTCTTCTTTGTAAACTTTGCAAACATCGATGCGCAGTGAGATACGAATCGCCAAGAGTGTCAGGTGATGATTTTAGTGGAAGTCGAACTGTGTATCGACCTGTTGAATCCCGTGAAACAGTACTCTTGAAATGTTCTTCACATCTTTGCTCGTCAGGAGTAAGCTCAAGATTGTTGCTCGCAGGCACTTCTTCCTGTGTCCAAAATCTCGACAGTAACTCGTCGAGAGCATCTTCCCTCTCCTGAATCGATACATGATGCACTGCAGCAGATGCCGATGATGATGTGTCGACAGGTCCGAGAACGAGCCATCCGAAAATTGAGAGCTACGCAATTGGCATCAATGTATCTCGTTTGATGATGTTGGGCTTGATGATCTGCCCATATGAATCAGCTCCAATGATAATATCCACTGGCCGTGGTGTCAGAAAATCTGGATCAGCTAACTTGGTGAGATGCGGCCATTCCTGGGGTGCAGCGTTGAATGATGGCAGGATGTTTGTTAACGTCAGCAGAATGTGAGCTTGAATAATGACGTCTGATCTTGAGCGAAGTGAGCGGAGCTTGAGGAATGCAACTCCTCGAGTTTGCGTGGACTTTCCGCCACCAATTCCGGTAATGAGAATGACAGAATGATGACGAGGAATGTTGAGCTGACGAATGAGTGATTCTGAAACAAATGTAACCTGAATCGATGAGAAGCCGTACCCGCTGAGTATTAACTGATGAGCGGATCTGAGCCAGGGCCGTAGCGAGTAATGTTGAGTGTGATGAGCGGGCCAACGAGAAGTGAGCAACGATTGCACCATTTTCCTATTGAGCTGTCGCAGTTGAGCTGATGGTTGGCTTCGCTAATGAGTTCGACTGATGAGCCTCATGCAGCATCGTGTGATGTCGTTTGGTGCACTTCTTGCACCCCCGTGAGCCTTTACATGAGCGGACGTTGTGTCCGGAGATGAGCTAAGCGGGTGTGCCTTCAAGTGAGAGTTGCAGATAATGAAGGTTTTCCACGTCGGTGAGGCGTCAGTTGTCGTAGATAACGGCCTTGAATAGGTCGCGATACGTGGGCCATGCAGCGTAATTGCCCTTGAACGACGGGATGTTGATGTCCGGCAGC
Organism: Temnothorax curvispinosus; assembly: GCF_003070985.1. Lineage (NCBI taxonomy): Eukaryota > Metazoa > Arthropoda > Insecta > Hymenoptera > Formicidae > Temnothorax > Temnothorax curvispinosus. Next base: position 24,110 of record NW_020227362.1, read on the forward strand.
CGCTGATTGTCATGCGAGGACTGCGCTGGTTTGGATATGCGCCCTTGATAATGCAATAACGCGATGTGCAGCTATGTAATCGCGCCGTCGTGGAGTGAACATTGTTTTTAAGCATTCATGTTGTATGAGCGCCGCCGGCCAAGTAATTTCAAAATATGCGTGCTCCTTGAGAAACGCTGTATGCACCTTCTCGAGATGCATTGAGATGTAGAAAATTTTCTCTAATGACGTGTTCTTTGCCCAAGATAGTGGCGTCTCGCCAGTATTCCGCACCGTCGCCAGTTGGTTCATTTAGGATGAGCTCCGTGGACAAGCGCACGGGTGAGGCTTGGCGTTCCGATGTGCAAGCCGGTGGTACCTCGAGCAGCGGCGTCGTGGTCTCCGTACCGCCCGTACCCGCCTTTGCGGGTTCCGTCATGTTGAGCCGTCCCTGAGCTGCGCACGATGAAATACCTGAGAAATGTCGAGACACGTGTAAGAAATGCTGCACGAACCGAGAACGTTCGAGAGACGCGTGAGAAAAACACAATGCGAATCGAGAGTCGTTAGGGTCATGTATTGAGCACGTGAAAATGTCTATTTACACTCGCGGGAGCGCGTGAACATGTTTGTGTAACACTCGCAAGCGCGCGTGAGAATGTCTGTACTTCACTCGCGGAAGCGCGCGATAATGTCCACGTGGCATGTCGTGAAAGGCATGCCCTGTTCACATGATCTGTGTCCGAGCTACACTTTAAGTTCCACGCATCCGGCTCGAAGGACCAAATGTTCGCGAAATCGCTGATTAATCCTGGCGATGGAAGCGGGATGAGAAGGACGCGCGTGGAAGGTGTTAATTAATTATTCTGTAATATAAAATGTAACTCAGAACACAGTCTGAGCCGTCTTTAATACGAAAATAGATATATACAGTCTGACCTGAGAGTGGTGGGCAGTCTTTCGGAGTTCACTAAACATAAGAAGTCTTTGTATAAAAAGTCTTTGTATATCGTTCGTGAGTGGGCGAGGCAATTATATTAATTGTCCTCCTCGTGATGATTAGCCCGTGAGCCGGTAAGACACGTGGCGGTCGGCACTCGCGCACATGTGAGCCTGAATCGTCGTGTTGATGTACCCGAGTAGAGCTGGATGAGCGGTCGCTTTACATGTTAATGCAGTATCTCGGCAGCTGTAATCACTGCGGTGGGCACTTCAATGTGTAGTCACAATCAAAAATGCACAGAGCACACGTCGTGCGTCTAATCACTGCGCGGCCATTTGTACGACTCTGAATATCGCGAGGAAGACGTTGGCGATGAGCGAGCCCGTGCGTGCGCAAGCTGCCGCGGTGATCTAGCGTCGCTACCCGATCGATGCTGCCATCTGATCGGACGGCGCAACGTTAACGGAATCTCGAACAATTATATAAAAGCGACCTACCAGAGATTAAAAAAACGGAGCTCTTATAAATCTTAATCTAAGCTTTTCAGAAATGTCGAGAAAAACAAGGGTTATCGCGTAAAATTTTGTGATATTGACTATTGAAACAGGCCATATCACAGTTCACGTAGCGTGCTTCGAATAACAAGGGAGATTTGGCAACGTCGCAGCGACTGCACCCACGCGAAAAATGTACAGCCAGTACAGCACCACAGTATGACAGCACCTCAAACTTAAGCACCTAACCTTTACTAGCGCTTACAGAGAAGTACTCGCTCTAGAATTATGTGAAATTGTGAAATAACCACGGTCATATAAGCAGAACAGTCAAGTTCCCGACGTTACCACATTTTCTTCCATGTATAAGCCGCCAGAATCAAAGGAGCACTTACACGATATTTTTAATTATTCCTCGCTTCGACTAATATGGGTATGATATAAGCTCTAACGTCATCAAAATTCACGAAAATATTTTATGCATACTTAGAATCGATGAATTTGAAGATTTTCTCTTCATCTCTCAACTGACTAGAGAGTACCTGTAGAACCTCCTTAAAAAATGGAAGATTTTAATAACACTCCAAACGAAATACAACAATTTCGAAATCGTAAGTAGACACATTAAGTAAATAT